>NW_028165360.1:0-27500 GCF_964263955.1 Coregonus lavaretus
AGAGAGAGAGAAAGAGAGAGAGAGAGAGAGAAAGAAAGAAAGAGAAAGAAGAGACAGAGAGAGTGTGAGAGAGAGAGAGAGAGTGAGCGAGAGAGAGAGAGAGACAGAGAGAGAGAGAGAAAGAAAGAAAGAAAGAAAGAAAGAAGAAAGAAAGAAAGAAAGAAAGAAAGAAAGAAAGAAAGAAAGAAAGAAAGAAAGAAGAAATAGAGAGAAATAAAGAGAGAGAGACAGAGAGAGAGACAGAGAGAGAGAAAGAGAGAGAAGGTCAGGTTATCAGTGTAGGAGCGTAGTTACGGTGTGAACACAGACCAGTTAAAGGTCAGGATTGCTTGTTGCTGTCAGTTGTCTGGGATTGTGTCTGCGATATGAGACAAGCATTTGTGACACGTTGTCAGGGAGATACACCCTAACAAAACTGGACATGGTGTACAGGCCTCAGTCATTGCTCAACTAAACAAACTCTCAGTCTGACAATATACTGTGACTTACATTTTGTTCATTTTAGCAGACGCTCTTATCCAGAGCGATTTACAGAGCAATTAGGGTTAAGATGCCTTGCTCAAGGGCACATCAACAGATTTTCCACCTAGTCGGCTCAAGATTCAAACCAGCGACCTTTCGGTTTCTGGCCCAACGCTCTTAACCGCTAGGGTATACTGTAATCTTGTGAAAAGTCCTAGACTGTCATCTCAAATGAGGTAACCCTTGTACCCAGATTCAATTCCTACCAGACAAGAGAGAGCCGGCTGGTGGACGAGATGAAGAACCACTGGCTGTGAATAACTACAGGGGAGAGCATTCTGAAAGCATTCCACTTTCCCTCCACTCCACCCCTGTTCTCCAGGTGACAGAAGAGGGGGAGTATAGGAGGAGAGTCATTGAATTAATGAATAACTTTGAGCCTATGGTGGTGTATGAACTGTGACCAGAAAAGTTCAGAAAGAGTGGACTGTGTGTGACACTTGCTTCTCATAGCAAGAGGCAGAGGTCAGCCTCAGAGGTGACTTCAAGCACAGACGCTGCCAGAGAGAACCGTTCGCCTCCCAAAGTAATGCAGAACTATCTAGAGGTGACAGATTATGAAAAGCAAATGTATTTCTTGTCTTTGTGAATTATTTAGAAATGCCCAAAAGAGGAATTTGAATATCTGGTGAGGAAAAGGATATGCACAAATTAAGCTTATCGGAACATAAGTCCACAATGGATATGACAAGCAGAAAATCAGGTTGGTCACAGCTGTCAGACCAAATAGTTATGACAAGCATGGCATTTTTTTAAACGCAAAAGCATCAGTGCCTTTCCAGGCCACTTTTGCACCTGCTCTGGTGTAGCAATGGAAGTACTGTAGAACTTTTCTTGTGTTGAAAACATGTATCCCCGGTGAAGCCTGATGAAGCCCTTTGGGTCAACACTTTGCACAAACAACGGGAGCATTCATCAGTGTATGGCTATCTATTCTTTAGTTGCTGATGCATGTACTCATGGGCCCAGACGGTTTCTGCTCAGGGATTATTCCACTTCTATGAAGTCTAGAGGTCTATACCTGACAAATACATCCACATTTGCAAACAGCCAGGAGTCACAGTATAGACGGGTTGGCTGACAACGTCACGAAAATTATGCGTGCGTAGCAATGAGGCAGAGCTTTCGCAACATGTTCGCCGTAAACAAAAGCCTTGTTGAACTCGCCTCTGGTCTCTTGTAGTTCTGTACCAGGTATGGACGATGTTGGGATACCATGACATGAGAGAAAATCTAGAATATTCACTGTCATTATTTACTGGCCCGATTTAGGCGATGGACAATAGAAGAAAGCCTGCATCATAACACATCACTTTTACCATCTGTCATGTGTGTGCAGGCCTATATGGTTGGCTGTTGACAGACTCGTTGTGAATGACGTACTAAACCTGAAATAGATTCAACAAAGGTGAAATAGCTGGCATCTATTATAATGATAGCATATTGACTCTGCACTCCCTGTGGACTCTGTTCTCTGCTCTCTCCTAGGGGTCTATCCACTATCCAGTGTCTTAAGGAAATGGAGAGACATCATGGCCAGGTTGAAATATGGACCTGATGGCAATAGGATACAGATCATTAGATCCCCAGTGGTAAGTGGCTCAGTACTGCTTCAGGCTACTGCTTCCAGGTCTAGTCATGGAAGTAGTTGTGCAACAAGCCTCCATATCTCTCTGCCTACACGCTTAGAAAAAAATGTGCTATATAGAACCTAAAAAAAAGGTTATTCAGCTGTCCCCATAGGAGAACCCTTTGAAGAACCCTTTTTGGTTCCAGGTAGAACCTTTTTGAGCTCCATGTAGAACCGTTTACACAGAGGCTTCTACCTGGAACCAAAAAGGGTTCTCTTATGGGGACAGCCGAACAACCCTTTTGGAACCCTTTTTTCTAAGAGTGTACTCAAGTAGGTCTCTGAACTTTACCTGTGTGCACTGCACACCATTTGCAATGTGTAGTCTGCCAAGTTCATCTACATTCATGAAAGCAAGGATGGTGATGGAAAACCTCATTGCTTGCCAGTGAATGGAGCAGCAATCAATGGACACAGAATTTTTGTAAATCTTAGGACCCAGGGCTAGTGGCAATCATTTGAGTGCAACAGAAAATGAATAAAAGAACCGGCTCACGTCCTCATTGTGGTGTTGTGGTATTCCGTGCTCTGCGCCGCTAGCCTGCTACTTAAAGGAATAAAGTTTCTGTCTTGGTGTTTTCCATTCAGTGAAGGTTATTGCTCATATGTGTGTGAATGTGGGATTGGGAGTGGAGGTTCAGGAGTGAATTACAAACACTGCACAATCTTTCAGAGGCGAGCCAGACAAAGCTGTAATTCACTGTAAGGAGAAATGATCCCACCTTTCTCTGTGATTTAACTCGGGCAATGAGATGAAATGCATATCTTAAATCACGCACATCGGCTGCAATGGAGTAAATATTATGAGAACACACCTTAAACTCTCCTGATCTACTGCTGATATCATTATGCTAGAAACCTGCAGATTTATGGTACGTCTATACACAGCTAACACTTAGTAATCTCAATTGACACATTCTTAAAGCCATTTTACAACAAGGTGCTGCACTTTATCATTGTAGACATACAACACTTAGTATTCAGAAAGGGTCTTCAAAATCAATATGTCATCTCTTTACTCTCTCCTGAGCAAAAGTACATAAACATGTCTTCAGTATTTGGCGGAAAGTCTATTATGTGAAACACAGGCCTCATTAGTGTGTGTGTGTGTGTGTGTGTACATACACATATGTGTGCCCTGTGGGAGTTCTATGACAGCGGCACCTTAAAATACAGAATGCTGTCCATTCTGAGGCCCCAAACCACCTATGAAGCTAGCAGAATTAAACTTTAAAAAAGATGGGGGCACCCTTCCAAGTTACCAAAAGAAACAGATGGAGCTGGACAGGGAGAAATGCGCTTGGCTACTGTGAAACGACACAAGTGTTCCCAACCATCTGTAGCATATGTCCAACATGGAGAGTGGAGTACAGAGGTCTGTATACCTGGAAATGCCAGATGGGCATTTGGGTCTGGCCCTGTCTATTTGTTCTAGGATGAGCCAGGAGGATAGGACTAATGTTCACTAGCGTGCTGCAGTGTTATAACATCCCATTCATTTCAGATGAGAGTGCAGGTCACTGATGCGTGCTTTGTGAGTCTCTGATACCAGACTTCACAATGCATTGAAACAGGTAGACTCCAGTTGTTTTTGACACATTTGTGCCCTGAACCATTTATAGTCCTGTATGTGCGTTTTGGGTATTGGATTTACCATGTCACTGTAGCCTTGCCCTCCTGAATATATCATTACAGTCTACCAGTAAAGTTGAAGCCCACTGCCCTGTACGGTGCCTGGTGTTGACTAGGAATTAGGTTTCCTTCCTGCTGCCTGTGTTCTATTTCCACCAAGTTCATTGCTCATAGGTGAGAGAGAACGTATGTGGGGGAGTGAGTAGGTAGAGACTAAGGGATCTCATTCATCACATGCTCAACCAAATGCTCTTCTCCATGGTTACACCAGGAACAAAGCAAACGGCATGTTGATATCCTAATCATCTGTCCAGTTTACCTACTTGGTTCAGCAGGGGGTACTTGGTTCAGCAGGGGGTACTTGGTTCTTACTCAGTAATTGATTCAGTCATTGATTGAGTAATATGCCTTGTTCCACTGACGTCTTTGGCCGTTTAATCAATATTCGGATGCTTTAAGCATCTCTCTACTTAGAACATTTTACTGCGGGCTTGGATGGACAAGTCAGGGCCACATTGACTAATATACCATAAAGAGAGACTCATATGGTAAAACAGCAGTGTGTATCAGTCATTGTGCCGTTGTACCTGCCATGAAGCTGAGCAATGGAACTAATCGACCCTTTTATAGTGTCACGACTTCCGCCGAAGTTGGTGCCTCTCCTTGTGCAGGCGGCTATCGGCGGTCGTCGTCACCGGCTTTCTAGCTGCCACCGATCTATGTTTCTGTTTTCCATTTGTTTTGTCTGTATTGTACACACCTGGTTCCCATCACGTTAATTTGTTTCCCTATTTAACCCTCTGGTTCCCTCATGGTGTTGTGCATGATTGTTCTTTGTTTGGTGTTTATACTGCTGTGAGCTGATGTATTTCCCTGCGTGGAATTTAGATTTGTTGTTTTTCGAGTAAAGTTTGTCTATTACTCAGTTCTGTGTCCTGCGCCTGACTCCGTCCTACCGCTGCACACTGACACCTGACATATAACATATACAATCTGTTGTTGTTGTAATGAAAGGGGTTTGGTACTGGATTGATGCTAATGGACCAAGAAGACATGTTCCATTGTCTTCATCAGTATCTTTTAATAGCAGCCATAACAACTTGTTTGTAGCTGTTTACTCCCATGCACTGGCTAATGCAGCCTTAGATGCTAGTTCAAATACATGAATAATGGCTCTGCTCCCACTCAGTTTAACCATCGAATTTGTGGGGGTGTTTTGTACTAATACTCAATGCAGTTACACACTCTTAGAAAAAAAGGTGCTAAAAAGGCTGTCCCATAAGATAACCCTTTGAAGAACCCTTGTTGGTTCCAGGTAGAACCCTTTTGGTTTCAAGTAGAACCGTTTTGGATTCCATGCATAACCCTTTCCATAGAGGGTTCTACATGGAACCCAACATGGTTCTACCTGGATCCAAAAAGGGTTTTACCTGGAACCTGGAACTTTTTTCTAAGAGTGTATAGGGCCTAGCCATCAGGAAGCAAACGCATGCACATGCGCGTACACACACACACACACACACACACAAAGGCAGACCTCTCCTTTCATCATGTCTTTTCATCAGACCCCTGAAGCTTAAAAGGAATCAAGACTTTATTACGCTCCCAATTAGCTGTTGTGCATGTAGCAGCAACTCTTCCTGGAGTCCACATAAAACATAAAATACATGTCAGAGTACAGAACAGTTCTGGACAAGAACAACATAAGATATTATTACATTAAAATTAAAAGTCATATATTGTCAAGGCACCAAATCCAGAGGGATCTTGGCATTCTGGATGAGAACATGCTAAAGACTATTCTCATATCATCTGATTTCAAGAGTTTGGGACTATAAGGTTCAATCTGCATTTTTTGTCAAAATGTAGTTATTGATATAGCCTTGTTCTGTTCAATGTGCTCTACCTATACAGTAGTCTAAATACCTCAATTCATGTTGTTAAGTTCAAAATAATACAAGATAAAACTGCTGACACCATTCAAACCACTGAGGGTTTGGAATTTTAAAGCCAATTATCTCAGAATCCTCTTTTTGCAGATAGAACCGTATAGTCCCAAGCTCTCGAGTTGTAAACGTTGTCTAATACATGAAATAAAATGAGAATGTGCACTTGAACTAGGCCTACCTTGTGTTCACGCTAGAGCCAATTTCTTCCCAGCCAATCATACAACTGCTCAATTCACCCAGTGTAATATAAACATCAAATTGGTGCAGATTACCACTTTCTTTCCTCACCAAGTTTTATTGTATTTCATCACAGTGAACATCAGCCCAATGAAAAAATTTAATTACAAATGGCAGACAGTCCATTGCTCACACAGCGTCAATGTTCTACTGTCACAAGACACAGCAGACAAGAGGCGTTGGGGAAATAGTTTTATGAGTTGCCGTTGGGTCCCTTCTTCTTGCCAAATGTTGGCACCACATTCACAAAGTACCTGTTATATTGGATCCTCCTTTAAGCCAGTCTTCTTGTTCTTCTTCTCCTGCTTGTCCACCTTGGAGGTCTGTCCCCTGACCTTCCCCACTCTGGCCAAGGAGCCATGGACTTCGCCTCCCAACAGTCGGGGGTAACCTCAACAGTGCTGAACTCCAGTGCAGACTAGCCGATCGCACCATCGTCCTGCAGGGGTACCCCGCACAGCAAAACCACCTGGTCATCACAGGACAGTCCTTCCAATGCCTCAATATGAGCCTTGATGTGGGCGACAGTTTCTAGCCCAGACACCTCAAAGGTGTGGAGAGTCTGAGTACGCACAAACAGCTGCAAGGTCAACGCAGTATCAGTGTAACAAGCGTGTGTTTCATCTGGAGAATGAAAACAGGAAGTCACAAGAATACGAAAGGTCTAAGTCAATTAAATCAGATATTCAACATGCATGATTAGAGCAAAATACACAACAATATTCTCTCGGTGCCCGGCGAATGCTTATTTCCATAAATATACAGACAGACTGTGGTCAGAAAGGAGTCAGGCGCAGGAGGGTAATCACAGAATACAGAGTTTATTCCTTCGTTGACACACACATGCGCTCCAATAGCGATCAACAAAACAGGCACAGGGGAAACAAACATCCCTGGCAATACACTGTAACGGAATCCAATAATACATAGGCACAGGGGGAAAATCTACCCTGGCAACACAATGTTATAAGTAGCTCCACCGAGCTACATACTCTCACAATTAACAATCACCCACAAGGACAAGGGGGCAGAGGGAACACTTATACACAGACTAATTAGGGGATAGGAACCAGGTGTGTGTGATTGACAAGACAAGTGTGATGATGATTGGGGCGGCAGTGGTTAGTACTCCAGTGACGACGAACGCCGAAGCCTGCCCGAACAAGGAGGGGAGGCAGCCTCGGCCGAAGTCGTGACAGTACCCCCACCCCGCCCCCCGCTTCCGGCAGGGCAGGCGGAGGGGCAGATTCCGGGTCGAGAGCCAGACCCGATATCCCGGTACGAAGACCGGGGCCTGACTGCGGTGACGGTCAGCGTTGGCCTTCTGACGACGCACGGCGCGCTGGAGGTGAACGTGGGCAGCGTCCCACGTCTCCTCCGCGTGCCGAAACCAGTCATCCACCGCAGGAGCCTCGGTCTGGCTCTGGTGCCACGGTGCCAGAACCGGTTGGTAACCTAAAACACATTGAAATGGTGTTAGGTAAGTAGAGGAGAGGCGAAGAGAGTTCTGGGCATATTCTGCCCATGGCAAGAACACCGACCACTCCCCCAGCCGGTCCTGGCAGTAGGACCGCAGGTACCTACCCACATCCTGATTTACTCGTTCCACCTGCCCATTTGACTCGGGGTGGAACCCAGAGGTCAGGCTGACCGAGACCCCCAGACGTTCCATGAATGCCTTCCAAACCTTGGATGTGAACTGGGGACCTTGGTTGGACACTATATCCTCTGGCACCCCGTAGTGCCGGATGACGTGAGTGAACAGGGCCTCCGCAGTCTGCAGGGCCGTGGGGAGACCGGACAGAGGAAGGAGGCGGCAGGACTTGGAGAAGCGGTCCACAACAACCAGGATGGTGGTGTTACCTTGGGAGAGGGGAAGATCAGTCAGAAAATCAATGCTAAGGTGAGACCATGGTCGTTGTGGAACTGGTAACGGTTGTAGCTTACCTGCTGGGAGGTGCCTAGGTGCCTTACTCTGGGCTCACACCGAGCAGGAGGAGACGTACACCCTCACGTCCTTAGCCAAGGTAGGCCACCAGTACTTTCCGCTCAAGCAGCGCACTGTACGACCGATACCTGGGTGACCAAGGGGGGGTGACGTGTATGCCCAGAAGATCAGACGATCCCGGATAAGAGAAGGCACGTACCGCAGCCCAGCTGGACACTGCGGTGGAGATGGATCTGTGCATAATGCCCGCTCTATATCCGCGTCCATCGCCCATACTACCGGCGCCACAATGCAGGAGGCTGGGAGTATGGGGGTGTTGTCTCTGGGACTCTCCTCTGTGTCATACAGCCGGGACAGTGCGTCTGCCTTCACGTTCTTCGTACCCGGAATGTATGATAGTGTAAAATCAAACCGGGTGAAGAATAGGGCCCACATGGCCTGGCGAGGATTCAGCCTCCTCGCTGCCCGGATGTACTCCAGGTTACGGTGGTCCGTCCAGACGAGGAAAGGGTGTTTTGCTCTTCGAGCCAATGCCTCCACACGGTCAAAGCTCGGACAACAGCCAACAGCTCCCGATCACCAACGTCGTAGTTCTGCTCCACCGGGCTGAGCTTCTTCGAGAAGAAGGCACAGGGCCGGAGCTTGGGTGGTGTGCCCGAGCGTTGGGACAGGACAGCGCCTATCCCTACCTCGGACGCATCCACCTCCCCTACGAACGGTAGTGATGGATCGGGGTGGGTCAGTACTGGAGCTGAGGTGAACAGACCCCGCAGTCTCCTGAAGGCCAGATCCGCCATAGCAGACCAGCAGAGTAATTAGGGGATAGGAACCAGGTGTGTGTGATTGACAAGACAAGTGTGATGATGATTGGGGCGGCAGTGGTTAGTACTCCGGTGACGACGAACGCCGAAGCCTGCCCGAACAAGGAGGGGAGGCAGCCTCGGCCGAAGTCGTGACACAGACAGGTTTCCGTTTTGTCTGAACATAACCTGATTAATTAGATCAAGCCAAGCAGGCGTTAGTGTGTTGTTGTGGTTCATGCGGTAAACATGCACATAACAGATGGTTAGATTGAATTAAGATCTGTTGCAGGCAAGCACATCAAGGGGACATTGTGAATTAGCGGTCTATTGCTTACCACATAAACCTCCTCCTGTCTTCCTTCCTCTATCAACCAGTCCCTATACATTTGTGGGGTCCACATGTACTGCTAAACATTGCCTCAGGGGTCCACATCTAACATCAATCCCAACTCTGGTGTGCCTGCCTGGTGCCCAAATCAACTTAGTTGGATATCATTAGGCACATAGTCCCATTTTATGGTGTTGCAGGAGACATGCTTTGCTAGCAGTTGGGGGAACCATAACCATTTAGACACAAACAACTGATTATAATCCAATAACTCACCCCTTTTCCTCTAAACCTCACTGGTTGATCTGACCAGACCGGATAGGTGAAAGCAATGGGTTGGAAACTCCACCCAGCCACTGTGGAGGCCCTCTGAGATCAGCGAGGAGTGAAATTCGACAAGGTCAGAGGAAAGGAAGAGAGGGAGCAAGTTATCCGATTGGAATGCAGCCACAATGTCCGTCCGTCCGTCGAGCTGAGCTGAGATATTGATTAGATCCCAACATTGCTCCTGATTTAGCCCCGGCCTGACGCAGCTGCAGCACTCATGTTAGACTACTGACAGGCCATTCATCTGACTGTGAGAGGCTCAACGATCGCTGTTAGATCAGTCTAATTAATAATATTCCATTAATAATTGTGTATTCTCTCTCTGCTCTGTGTTTCATCCTCCATTTATCCTCCAGGGCTTGGAGGACAAAGTATCTGAGAGCGAGCACAGAAATAAAACAGTGATTAAGAGTGCAGACAGACACAGGCGGTTTGTTTGTCTCTTTGGCTGTCAGGTGCTACTGAAGGTAACCTAATAGACTATAGTCAAAGTCATGGGAACCCATCCAAGTTGTCAGGTCCAGACATGATGTATTGGTGCGTTCAAGACAACTGGGAATACGAGGTCAAATCATGATGTCAGTGATCTTCAGGTCGGAAAGTTGGAGCTCTAGAAAGAGGCCCGAGTTCCCGACTTGGAATTTCGAGTTAGATGACCATTCAAAACAAATGTTCCCAGTCGGAGAGCGTTTTTTTTCCAGAGTTCCCAGTTATTTTGAACGCGGCATGTGGACAGTGGCAGCTTGGGTTCTGGTAATGATGGTAATTAACGTTTGAACTGTGACATAACAGTAGCCATGTTTGTTTTTCAAGTTCAAGTTAGTTAGAAGATTTTACACATTACTGTGAATGTGTAAATGTGTGTGTATATGCATGAGAGAGAGAGAGAGAGAGAGAGAGAGAGAGAGAGAGAGAGAGAGAGAGAGAGAGAGAGAGAGAGAGAGAGAGAGAGAGAGAGAGAGAGAGAGAGAGAGAGAGAGAGATGTCAAGTCAATCATTCCCAAGGCTCTCAAGCATCCCCTAAATGTAATCTGTGGTCTGAAGACATTATCCTCTCTCGATCCCTACACCATCAGCACACCTGACTGCACTGGCTTCTAGAAGGCTCTGGAAATGTTAGTAGAGCTATTTGTCACTTTTTAGTTCCATCCCCATGTTGAGGTTATTTCCCCATAGTAGCCAAACAACAAATGACCATGTGCATCTCTCATTTAGTTGGACCTATTAGATAGGATATTATCATTTCATGTTTTTGCTCTATGCATCCGACAGGGTGCGTGGTTTATAACATACAGTAGAATTTAACAGATGAACAGACAGTTGATCTTTTGCATTGAAGTGTGTAGGCTACCACTGTAGTTCATTTGTTTTGGAGTACACAATGCTTCAGAATTCACGGGCAGTGCAGCATATTTAGGTTTGGGAAAAAGTAAATGCCAAACATTATTGCTTTCAAACGATCTGTTTACAGGTCCAACAATTTGCAATTGTTTTTGTCTTTCAGAAATGGTCAGATACCACAAATGTCACTGCAAAAGAAAACTGCCGACACCTCCAAAAACATTTGATCAAGGTCGCCATTGCTATTTCCTTTAGATACTGTCTTGGCCTGATTCCAATACTTCCAAACTATACAGCAAATAAGGGCTTTATTGTCACCATAAAAGATGAGTGAATGATGGGCGTTTTTCAGGCGGAGTTATAATGTTCGTTCACGCGTGCACAGTTTTACGACGGGTCTGATTTATAACGGGATGTATGGCATGCGCCAATTTTATGAATCTCAATATTTTTGTGTGTGCAGTCTTTTCAGAAATTGCTCACGCAGATATTTAGTTAAAGATTTTGGCAAAGGTTATAAATGAGGCCCCAGGGCACTGTCTGGCATGTTCATATCACCTGCTGTTGCTGTTTGCTGGCTACTGAAAGGCCAGGAAGGTGAGGGGAAGATTGCTATGTTCCAAACACACGCCAAACAGATGGAGGAATGCTTAGTGACCTACACCGTATGGTGACGTGTGATGACGGGGGGGGGTCATCACACGTCACCATACGGTGTAGGTCACTAAGCATTCCTCCATCTGTTTGGCCCCATCCAGCCAATTGGAGGGGGTACATAGGGCTTTTAGCCTTCTGCTTATTGAATGGGCCCGAATGCGGGCGTGAGGCCCTTTTCAGGCCAGATGTGATGGAAATGTCTGGGGGGCTGGATTGTTGGCGCGTCGGCTAGCAGGTGATGGTGGAGGTTGGTCTCATCGTGGAGAATGTGATGGAATCCCGGTGTTGGGCGTATCGGACATGCATTGGGTTTTAGAGGATGTAGCCTAATTGTAGTAGGCTTCGGATGACCAGCGGCTGAGGTGCTTGATGATGGCGGTGGGGAGGTCGTTATGTGCTGCTGTGGTGGCAGCTCTAATCCAGAAGGAGTGGGAGGAGTAGAGGTGTGCAGGGAGACGGTGGTCTTCAGGTGTGACTGGAACCAGTGTCTGGTGACGGGGTGGCCTCTGTTGTAAACAAGGCTGGTGAGAGGAGGAGTGAAGGGTAGTGGATGTAGGAGGAGAGGAAGTCAAGGTGGTTGAGGAGAGAGGGGATGTTCAATATGCCTTGGGATGTGACGATACGATAGTCGTAGTTAGGGACATGGACCCCCCAAAAAAGATTACGCTGCAGAAGGCCCAGGACAACAGCAACGGAGGGTGCAGTGTCGAGGCTTAGTGTGGGGAAGGCAATAGCTGTGGGGTGGAGATGAGTCCCGACTGCAGGAGAGAAGGTGAGCGAAGGGGCCTAGTCCTGGCTCTGCATGGTCGTAGGTGGGTGTGAAGTGGAAACGGGAGCTTGGGCCGGCTGCTAGAGAAAAGGTGCATGCAGGACTGTCTCGGCACAGGCTCTGCCCAATCTCGGCATGGAGAAAGCCATGCAATGGCTGTGGGGATGGCGTGGGAGCAGTGATGTAGTCAAGTCACTAGACCTTGAGCCCAAGTCCCTTGTTAGCGCTAAAGCTGTGGTCTAATAATTTAAGATACAATTCAAGGCTAGCTAGGTAAGGACTGCCCGATCCATGATCTGGCCATCACAGTTGACAACTCCATTGTGTCCTCCTCCCAGAGTGCAAAGAACCTTGGCGTGACCCTGGACAACACAGTGTCGTTCTCTGCTAACATCAAAGCGGTGACCCGATCCTGCAGGTTCACGCTCTACAACATTTGCAGAGTACGACCCTACCTTACACAGAAAGCGGCACAGGTCCTAATCCAGGCACTTGCCATCTCCCGTCTGGATTACTGCAACTCGCTGTTGGCTGGGCTCCCTGCATGTGCCATTAAACCCCTGCAACCTATCCAGAACGCTGCAGCCCGTCTGGTGTTCAACCTTCCCAAGTTCTCTCACGTCACCCCGCTCTTCCGCACACTCTACTGGCTTCCAGTTGAAGCTCGCATCTACTACAAAACCATGGTGCTTGCCTATGGAGCTGTGAGGGGAACGGCACCTCCTTACCTTCAGGCTCTGATCAGACCCTATACCCAAACGAGGGCACTACGTTCATCCACCTCTGGCCTGCTAGCCCCCCTACCTCTACAGAAGCACAGTTCCCGCTCAGCCCAGTCAAAGCTATTCGCTGCTCTGGCACCCCAATGGTGGAACAAGCTCCCCCACGACACCAGGACAGCGGAGTGACTAACCACATTCCGGAGACACTTGAAACCCTACCTCTTTAAGGAATACCTGGAATAGTATTATAGTAATCCTTCTACCCCCCCTTTACTACCACTGTCTTTTGTCTAAACTAACACCTGACTTATTTCACCTGCTAGCCCTGACTTGTTTAAAGAAATGTACTTATTGTGATCGAGATGTAGTTATCCCTGATTGCACTGACTTTGCTCACAGCTGCTTGTTTGAAGAACTGTACTTACTGTGATCAAGATGTGGTTGTCCCACTGGCTATCCTAAGTTGAATGCACCAATTTGTAAGTCGCTCTGGATAAGAGCGTCTGCTAAATGACTTAAATGTTAAATGTTAAATGAGTGGGAGAAAAGTGGGGTTGTGACCGCTGGGGAGTCACAGAGGGAGGGTGGTGGACGGCAAGAGATCGATTCTTATTTAGATGAAAATAAGGCTGGGTGCTTGTGGGATGAAAAGAGAGAGGGCATCTCCTGCTTACAAATTGAAAGAAGTTAAGTCACATATTCAGGCACTGAAGAAAGAAACACACATTCACAGAACAAACAGGCTATAAAGAGGAAAATACAGTAGAGAACTAGATACAAAATATGGATTAGCTAATTAGTTATTGATCATGTATAGTTTATTTTGATTTGTTTACATCACTGCTTTACATTAGTCTTACAATATAGAGTTTGTAAATGGACCCCCAAAAATTATTGTGACTCATAAAAGGCCTGGGCCTACTTCTGATGCGTAAACGCCTGTCGGTGCTGTAAAAATGATTATCTCCCTGTTAGGCCAGATCTTTATGAACTCTACCCCCTCTCCCTTCTCTAACTTCAGATTGATTAGGCATAGACTGCAGAAGAGGGATGTGCCGAGCATCAGCATAATCCACGGCCAGTTTTGTACCATGCACTCCCCTTCGTGGCGTGCATACCCATCATTCCAGCGTGGCAGCCAGCCTTCTCCATGTCTATTCAGTCTCCAATTCATCTAGCGGAGCTGCTCTCTCATCTGAGTGATTAACGACAGCAACATTGTCCACGTTTGCAGAAAAAAAATGAAGACACTTGTATTCAATCTGTGCTGTCCATATTCCTCGCACCTTAAGACATAAGATAGAATGTTTCATTCATTGGATGTTTCTGAACACGTCCTTCTGTTTAATAGTGGCCTACTTGATGGTGTGATTTGTTCCAATTTGACAGAACTCATTTTTAGTAGACTATAAGATGCTTCAATGTTGGTCCCAGTTACTGTGTGAGTCAGTCATTGATTTGGTAAATGGGTGGAGCGTGGTGGTAATTCAATCCATTGACAGTTCAGGGTTGAGGTGATCTTGACAGTAAAGAAAACTTACACTACTAATTACAGTTGTGTCAGACTGACACTTAGCCAAGTCCAATGAGTACCCCCTTATTCAAACTCAACCACTTGATCTGCCCCCTGCAAACATTGTGTACCACCTGTGCCACAGGTCAAGACCTCTTGACAGGATACTACTGTAGCAGAAGTGCTTCTGTGAAGTCCTTTCACATAAAAAGTAGCCATGCCTATGACCTGAATGCCTAATTGCCAGCCTTAGCTCAGTGGACTAACACTGTTTAGGGTCATACAGATAACATGGGTCATCTGCATGTCAGGGAAGGGAGCACAACAGTGGTTCAAAACAAAAGTCTAAAATAGCCGACTGAATTTTTTCATATGGCCCTGGATTCATTTATATGAAAAATTTATGCACTCACTAACTGTAAGTCGCTCTGGATAAGAGCGTCTGCTAAATAGCTAAAATGTAAATGTAATGCAATAGCTAGCTAACATTTGCTGTTGAATTATGCAGGAAAGAGAGACTTTCTGACAACAAGTCGCCACTAGACCAAGTCGCCACTAGACCAAGTCACCACTTTTCGGGTCTGAGTTGAGTGTCTTCGTGGAGACACTGAGAGGGAGCATGGTCCCAACTGCTAGAGAGAAGATGGGCGCGTGCAGGAGGTTCAGCCTGGGATGGGCGAAGCGCGTGTGGGGAAGGCCGTGTGATGGCTGCCTGGTGGAGCTGGAGGATCTGTTGGTTCTCTGTGTGGCAAGACACGTGAGGAGAAGGCCATGTGATGGCCGTATGGTGGAAGCGGGAGGCTCTGTCCCATCTAGGTGTGGTGAGTTGCCTGTGAGGAAGGCCTTGTGATAGCTGTGCGGTGGAAGCAGGAAATTCGGTTCCATCTGGGCCTCTGTAGCAGGCTGGAAGAAGGGAACCGGAGGTGTGGAGTGCAGGGAGGAATTTCAGGAGGTGCAGGGTTTGGTCCAGGCAAGGTGCCAGAGCTCCAGTAGAGCACCAAGTTGGACTGGCCAAGTTGCACTTCGGTAAATTAGCTGAGTCATCCACTCGACCTGGTTGAAGTTTTGCTTGTAGACATGCACTAGAGTGGAGCACATCGAGTGGCAGATGGTGCGTTTAGCAACTGAGGACCCGAAAAGAGTGAAAGGGGCAAGAAGTTAGAGTAAGGAAGGCCACGGTCCTGGACCAAGGTTGTGCGGAACCCCTTCATGGTAGGGTCAACTCCCAGTTGTTGACTGGGGTTGTGCCGGACCACCCAGCGCAGGGAAAGGCCCTGGGTAGAGGGTAGAGAGGGGGTAGAAAGGTAGATGTGGAGAGGGAGGTATGGTAGTTCTTCTCTTATGATAGTTGATCCAGGAGCCAGTGAATATCCGCAAAGTCTTTTGCCAGGTTATCCTTTCGGGCTAACTCTGAAGCTCTGTTGTCTCCATCTTTAGCATCATCTTGCTCTGAGGTTGCCTTCGTAACTGTGGGTTAATTTCCCCCAGTTTGGTGCATCTTTCGATGGATTACCATGTTGGTGGAATGAGTGTTAAGACTCTCACAAAGGCAAAAAAAGTTAAAGTTGGTTGCCCCCAAAATGAGCCAGGCAAACAAAGGGTATAGGTCATGGCTGCCGTAATGGCAGCTGGGAACTGCCAGAAGGCGAGAGGGGCTGCAGGGAAGACGGAAGGCGCACCGTGGGAGCAGGGGGGCGCTGTGGAGGCGCTGTGTGGAGGGGCACCATGGAGGCGCGGTGTGGAGGCAGGGGGCGCGGTGGAGGCGTACCGTGGAGGCACACTGTGGAGGGGCACCGTGGAGAACACATTTCAAACATTACCTCAATTTTCCCTCTGTGACGAGTCATTAGGTGGGAGCGGAATGAGGATTGCTGGTGGGCTGGAGATCGGCCCCGAGCAGGTGGTGGGGTCGAGTCAGGGGCCACAGCAAGGGCAGCTTGTCCAGCGGACAGGGACCTGATCGTTTTTGGGACGGCTGTGTCAGAAAATTAATCCCCTGAGGCAAAAAGGTCCATGTACTAAGAGTCCATGGCTTACGGTTGTTGGCCGAGGACCTTGCTGTGCAGACTGTTTGTTATGCAGATGTATGACGGAATGAAGATGGATGCCGTTTAAATACTATGAGGGTGATTGATTAAGCAAGGGGATTCAGGTGACTGAGGTGGGCTTGTGGCTAATGAAGATTGGATGCAGATGTGCAAATTGGCATGGTCACAGCTCAATGTCCATATATGGAGTTCTTTGCTAATAGGCAGCATTCCAATATGGGTGTCTGGGCCCAAATATGGAGTTCCTGCTCCATATGAATGTCGGTGCCCATGTATGGAGTTCCTGCTCAGGGCCACATTCCATGCCGTCCCTGGGAGGGGTGCGTCACTTGAGTGGGTTAAGTTCACTGACGTGATCTTCCTGTCCGGTTTGTCGCCCCCTCAGGCTTGTGCAGTGGAGGAGATCTTCGTGGGCTATACTCAGCTTTGTCTCAGGGTAGTAGGTTGGTGGTCTGTTGATATCCCTCTGGTGGTGTGGGGGCTGTGCTTTGGCAAAGTGGGTGGGGTTATATCCTGCCTGGTTGGCCCTGTCTGGGGGTATCGTCGGACGGGGCCACAGTGTCTCCCGACCCCCCCATCTCAGCCTCCAGTATCTATGCTGCAATAGTCTATGTGCCGGGGGGCTAGGGTCAGTCTGTTATATCTGGTGTTATTCTCCTGTCTTATCTGGTGTCCTGTGTGAATTTAAGTATGCTCCCTCTAATTCTCTCTCTCTCCCTCTCTCCCTCCCCTCCCGGAGGACCTGAGCCCTAGGACCATGCCTCAGGACTACCTGGCCTGATGACTCCTTGCTGTCCCCAGTCCACCTGGTCGTGCTGCTGCTCCAGTTTCAATTGTTCTGCCAGCGGCTATGGAAACCTGACCTGTTCACCGGACGTGCTACCTTGTCCCAGACCTGCTGTTTTCAACTCTCTCTCTCTACCGCACCTGCTATTTCAACCTCTGAAAAGCCAAGTGACATTTACTCCTGATGTACTGACCTGTTGCAACCTCTACAACCACTGTGATTATTATTTGACCCTGCTGATCATCTATGAACGTTTGAACATCTTGGAGAAAAATCTGGCCTTAATCTCCACCCGGCACAGCCAGATGGGGACTGGCCACCCCTCAGAGCCTCGTTCCTCTCTAGGTTTCTTCCTAGGTTTCTGCCTTTCTACTGAGTTTTTCCTAGCCACTGTGCTTCTACATCTGCATTGCTTGCTGTTTGGGGTTTTAGGCTGGGTTTCTGTATAGCACTTTGTGACATCTGGTGATGTAAAAAGGGGTTTATAAATACATTTGATTGATTAATTGATTGATTGATTTATTCCAATATGAACGTATTTGCCCATATATAGAATTCCTGCTTTAAGGCTGCGTTTCAATATGGAAAGCAATGCCCATATATGGAAGTTCCTGCTGTGGATTAGAAGTGTGGTCTGAAGCTTAAAGCTCTCTTCCTGAAACTGCGTTCTAAACTACACATAGTGCTACTATATAGCACCCTCCTCATACACACACTATAGGACTATCAATCTTAAACTACTTGGCACTGAGATCAATGGGGAAGAGTGGAAAAGACGTTAGAGAAAGCTGAGGAGACAAATTGAAGCAGCTATTAAGAAGTTAGGACAGCTCATAACACTTAAACTATTTTAATTGTCTGGTCTAATGGGATATGCAGACAGAAGATCCTTTATTAAGTTCTGATTGTGTCACTGGAAAAGCTATTTTGGAAAATAACCTCAGAAAATGACCTTTAGATTTGAAGTTGGACAAACGGTATAATTTCCCATTGGGCTATCATGATAGACAATAGTTGGAATTTCAAGAAATGTCACAATTACCATAAGGACCAGAATTTAATGATGCACTTCCACTTCTTTCATATGCTGAAAAAATTGTAGATTGATTGCCCTTAGTTCTCATTTGAAACTTCCAAGTAATTTAAGTTAGGCTACTCTGCACTGAGTCATAGACAGTGTGTGTAAATCTAGCTAAAATGCCACATTATGCAGATAAGTCAAATGTAAACAAAATATTGATGGAAATGCCCCAAATGATTAATACAAACTTCTATATTGCCACGTTTGCATTTGGCCAGAGTCATTTACGCCAATTCACTGAACTACAATTAATCTTCTTGATGTAGGCCAATCGTTAATTTCTGTGCATCTATTGATATTTCTATTTTTCGACATGTTATATTTTCCCTTTAGAAGCACCAGACACCAGGCCACTGAATTAGAGTTTGGCATGATAAACTAATGGCCCATAGGTCTCTGGTCAAAGGTAGTGCACTATGTAGGGAATAGGGTGCCATTTGGGATGCATTGCAGAGGCTTCCTACTGCGCACACAATCCAATTCCACATCTATAACTCCATCCATAAACAGTATGTATTTTCTTAGTAGGTAACATTATTCTCATTCAGGGAAACATATAGAGCGCAGTTGAATCTCTCACATAAAAAGCCAACTGAGATATACACAGGTTCAGATATACATAGAATATCAAAGATGGGATGGAGCAATCATGTTGGTAAGATGTCACATCGTTGATCAATAAACAATTGTCCCTCAACATACAGGATTTCCTGTGAATGTTTAGTATATTTTCTAGTAAACAAGATATACACAACTCAGTTTGAAGTTTATATACTGTTGGGCTACAACTAATAAGAAATACAAATGGTGGTGAGAATCCTCTCAAGATTGATAGTTAAGCTATAAGGGTTTGTGGTATATGGCCAATATACCACGGCTAAGGGCTGTTCTTATGCGCGACGCAACGCGGAGGGCTTGGATACAGCCCTTAGCCGTGGTATATTGCCCATATACCACAAACCCCTGAGGTGCCTTATTGCTATTATAAACTGGTTACCAATGTAATTAGAGTACAAATAAATGTTTTGTTCTACCCATGGTATACGGTCTGATATACCATGGCTGTCAGCCAATCAGTATTCAGGGCTCGAACCACCCAGTTTATAATATAACTTAGATCACATCAGTGAATGTTAGTGAAATGGCACATCATAGATCAATAAATAATGGTGCCTCAACATACAGAATGTGCTGTGTGTGAACGTCTTGTACGCTAGTGAATTTAATGATACTACTAGGATTATACCAGATATACACATGTGAATTTGACGTTTATATACTGTTGGGGTAAAACTAATAAGCAACCTTTTTGGGGTGAGATTTGGTCCAGATTTGGATTGCATCAGTGAGAGGGTTAACCTATTTTGGGTTTGAGTCATTCATTGTTCTATGTCTTGCTCCTATAATGAATGGAGAAAAAAAGAATGTTTCCATGTTCAGCATGTGCTGTATAATTCATTATGATGTATGTTCTCTGGGAATAAATAGGAAATCTCGTTATAAAGCCATACTTCAGAGTTTAGTTTTTGCCTCTGCGGGTCAGATGGGGTCAGAGTAGTGAGATTTCCTTTTGAACCATTCCGCCACATCTCATTGCCTTTTTATAACCACAGTTGTTTCCTAGAATACCTTGGCTGCCTCCCAAATGGCACCCTGTCCCTTATATAGTGACCTATGGCTCTGGTCAAAGGTATGCACCATATAGGGCATAGGGTGCCATTTGGTGTACAGGCCTTATGAATAATAACACGATTTCTTCTGAAACGAGAGAAGGTAAAGTAGCAGCACAAACTGCAGTTGCAGAGATGAATATAATACAAGCATAAGACCTGAATCAGGACAGTACATACAGTTGAAGTCGGAAGTCTATATACACCTTAGCGAAATACATTTAAACTCAGTTTTTCACAATTCCTGACATTTAATCCTAGTAAATATTCCCTGTCTTAGGTCAGTTAGGATCACCACTTTATTTTAAGAATGTGAAATGTCAGAATAATAGTAGAGAGAATCATTTATTTCATATTTTATTTATTTAATCACATTCCCAGTGGGTCAGAAGTTTACATACACTCAAATAGTATTTGGTAGCATTGCCTTTAAATTGTTTAACTTGGGTCAAACGTTTCGGGTAGCCTTCCACAAGCTTCCCACAATAAGTTGGGTGAATTTTGGCCCATTCCTCCTGACAGAGCTGGTGTAACTGAGTCAGGTTCGTAGGCCTCCTTGCTCGCACACGCTTTTTCAGTTCTACCCACAAATGTTCTATAGGATTGAGGTCAGGGCTTTGTGATGGCCACTCCAATACCTTGACTTTGTTGTCCTTAAGCCATTTTGCCACAACTTTGGAAGTATGCTTGGGGTCATTGTCCATTTGGAAGACCCATTTGCGACCAAGCTTTAACTTCCTGACTGATGTCTTGAGATGTTGCTTCAATATATCCACATAATTTTCCATCCTCATGATGCCATTTATTTTGTGAAGTGCACCAGTCCCTCCTGCAGCAAAGCACCCCCACAGCATGATGCTGTCACCCCCGTGCTTCACGATTGGGATGGTGTTCTTCGGCTTGCAAGCAACCCCTTTTTTCCTCCAAACATAACAATGGTCATTATGGCCAAACAGTTCTATTTTTGTTTCATCAGACGAGAGGACATTTCTCCAAAAAGTACGATCTTTGTCCCCATGTGCAGTTGCAAACCGTAGTCTGGCTTTTTTATGGCAGTTTTGGAGCAGTGGCTTCTTCCTTGTTGAGCGGCCATTCAGGTTATGTCGATATAGGACTAGTTTTTCTGTGGATATAGATACTTTTGTACCTGTTTTCCTCCAGCATCTTCACAAGGTCCTTTGCAGTTGTTCTTGGATTGATTTGCACTTTTCGCACCAAAGTACGTACGTCTCCTTCTGGAGCGGTATGATGGCTGCGTGGTCCCATGGTGTTTATACTTGCGTACTATTGTTTGTACAGATGAACGTGGTACCTTCAGGCATTTGGAAATTGCTCCGAAGGATGAACCAGACTTGTGGAGGTCTACAATTTTTTTTCTGAGGTCTTGGCTGATTTCTTTTGATTTCCCCATGATGTCAAGCAAAGAGGCACTGAGTTTGAAGGTAGGCCTTGAAATACATCCACAGGTACACCTCCAATGGACTCAAATGATGTCAATTAGCCTATAAGAAGCTTCTAAAGCCATGACATCATTTTCTGGAATTTTCCAAGCTGTTTAAAGGCACAGTCAACTTAGCGTATGTAAACTTCTGACCCACTGGAATTGTCATACAGTGAATTATAAGTGAAATAATCTGTCTGTAAACAATTGTTGGAAAAATTACTTGTGTCATGCACAAAGTAGATGTCCTAACCAACTTGCCAAAACTATAGTTTGTTAACAAGAAATTTGTGAAGTGGTTGAAAAACGAGTTTTAATGACTCCAACCTAAGTGTATGTAAACTTCCGACTTCAACTGTATGAGATGAGAGAGAGACAGAGATGAGAGACAGATAGAAACCATAGTTACCATACACCACAATAAAGTGCACTCAACCATGTCCTTGGAAAGAGAGAAGAAAATTGGACAACCTCATCATAAATTCAGTCATAAAAAGGAGGTGTAGGAATTCTATTGCATATGCTAAATAATCAGGGTATTCAGAAACTACAAACTTCCTGTTGAATTTGAAACTACTCCAGACAGACGGATACAAAACAGGCTTACTGGTAGTTAGAGCCCTTTTTATTTCAGATATAAAAATTACAACGCTTGAATAACAACTATTTAGCTAAAAATAATTAGAAACAGAGACCAGCGCAACAAGATCAAGAAATATCCACTGGGGCTACACTATGTTTCTCCTTTTCAACACAAGTCTCACTAAAACGTCTCCTTTTCTCAATCTCCTTTCATTTTTTTCTCTCTCCTAAACATAAACTACACCACATACCATTGAAGGGACAATCTGGGATTCAAAAAATACAAACCAAATCAATACAGAACACATACACTATTGAGGAAGTATAGGCTACTTTGAACTGTTGGTCATTATAGACTTTCTGGTGCAACATCTGCATCGATCAAGGTAAGTCTTTAGAAGGGGGTTTGACAGTTTGGGAACTAAATCCGATATACATTTTACATTTTTGTCATTTAGCAGATGCTCTTATCCAGAGCGACTTACAGGAGCAATTAGGGTTAAGTGCCTTGCTCAAGGGCACAGACAGATTGTTCACCTAGTCGGCTCGGGGATTAGAACCAGCGACCTTTCGGTTACTGGCACAACGCTCTTAACCCCTAAGCTACCTGCCGCCCCGATATGAGAATTTAAAGATTTATGTCCTGCAAGTGACATCACATTGATTGCCAAAATGAGTAATGGTAAATGATTCATAACAACCTTGACAACAACTAAAATATTTAACATTACACATTAAAGCTAGAATCTGCAGTTAAAACAATAACAAAGTGGTACCCCTCCTCTGTTTTGGTAAAAAGCCTGGAGAAATGTAACCACTGTCAAATTCATAGCTATGGATATAAGGACTGACCATGTTTTAACCATGTTATAAAGCTTTACAGTGTTTGTTTACGTTTACCTTGTTTACAAACATTGAAGCAAAGAAAGTGTATATTTTGGGTTTATATGTTCATGAGGCATTTATACATTATATTCTTTTAAAATCAATGGGTATTTATCATTAATTTATAAGTCCAACAATGGATGTAGCAGCTACCCACTGGGCAAAATTTGATTGAATCAACGTTGTTTCCACGTAATTTAAAAACAAAAATCTATGTGATGATGTTGAATCAACGTGGAAAACTGATTAGATTTGCAAAAAGTCATCAACGTAAGGGAATTTTGTATTTTTTTTACCCAACTTTTTACCTAAATCCAACGACATGGTGAAATGTTTTGTTGATTTCACGTCGAATTGACATTAGTTGACAACTCAACCAAAATTCAATTAAAACTAGACATTGAAATGATATCTGTGCCCAGTGGGTAAGGATTCTAGCTTTAAAGGGATTTTGTAGTTCGACGTTAGCTTTCACAGTGCCTTGGTTTTGAGGTACTGTTTACTGTTTCTAGGCACTTGAAGGCACAAGATGAACATTCAGTCCAGTGTAACAGCCAATCATAATGACTAGATCAATAGTACGGTACAGCACTACAACCAATCACAACAACCAAATCAATACGGAGACACTCTCAGAGACTTATACTATATATTTCTAATTAAATCCTCCTGTTGGGAAAACATATGACGATGAGAAATAGAGGTCTTCCCAATAAACAATAAATACTGTAAAATAAAAATTAGAACAGTCTACAAAAAAGTAGGTCGGAATTGAGTCTGAAAATTACAGTCCAAAATCTCAAAAGGTATCGACCCCATGACTTCATAAACAGTCGACACAAAAGGGGGCACGTTGACTGCACTGACAAATCGAGGCACACTGCGAGCAGGTCAGGCACGTGCAGACGGGCAGGTGCAGTCCAATGGCACGTCTTCACATTACAAATAGAAACATACACCTTGCAAGTTTGCCACTGTGTGAACTATCCTATAGACATAATCTCCACTGCTGCCACTGCCACCAGACATAGCCCACTGCTAGAGCACAGTGCTGGCTGTGTCAAAGTCCTTGCTGATCTGGCAGGAGCTGGGTAGAGACTTGAGGTACTCCATGTGTCTCCTCGCGTCCTCCTGGTTGTGCCTGACGTAGTAGATGACGTAGGCAATCACCATGGCGAACCAGCAGAACATGGTCACGAACATGGCCACGTCGGTGGTCTTGTGGTGGAAGTTACAGAAGTTGATGCCAGAGTCGAGGATCTGGATGATGGGCCGGCCAGCGTACTCGTCCTGGATGGAGGTGTGGCAGCTCACCTCGTTGACCGTCTCAGGGTCCAGCCTTAGCTCCCTCAGTACCTCCTGGAGGGAACACTCGCAGTGCCAGGGGTTGTTGGAGAGTCGTATACGAGCACTCAGCTTGGCGAAGGCCTCCTTGGGGACGCTGCGGAGCTGGTTGTTGGAGAGGTCCAGGGAGCGGAGTCCCTCGGAGACCCCCAGGAAGGCCCCTGCGTCGATACTCTCGATGTGGTTATGCGACAGGTCCAGCTCCTTGAGGCGGCGGAGGTCCTTGAAGGCCTGGTTGGGGATGTGGCTGATCCTGTTGGAGGAGAGCAGTAGGGCAACGGTGTCTTCCGGTAGGTCCGGGGGGATCTGGTCAAGGCTCCGGGAGACACACTGCACCACCACGCCGTTCTTCTCCGAGCAGTGGCAGCTCTTGGGGCACGGCATTGCCGTGACGACCATGAGGGCCACCACGAGACACAATGTCCTCACGGGGGAAGTGGAGACACAGGAAGAAGAAGGGAGCAGGGCTTGCCAACGTGGCTGAGGAGGCCCCATTAGCTCAGCCGGTAACAAACCTGACTATCCCTGCGGTTCCAGAGCAGGTTTCAATGATTATTGATGGTACACAGCAGCTACTCATATACATATCATTTGATCCTGTACCAGCTTAATAACCCACTGGCTTCATCCCCATATCCATCCATTGGAGTCCAGTGAAGTGACTATAGAGTTTGACCAAAGACAGTCCGGAGGAATACAAAAGATGGGTTCCAACTAGACAGAAGAGGAAAGGAGAGGGCATGTCATTTAGATCCAGACATAGCACGAGGTTGAGGACGGCCTATCACTCAGTCCTCTGAAGGCAAGGGATCTGAAATAGAGAGAGAGAGAGAGATTAAAAGAGAGAAACAGGCCATGCCTATTTCTTTAATTATCCCTTTAGTGGAAAATAACTTTTGTTGTAAGTCTGTGAAGTCCTGGGTAGATAACATAACAAAGCATGTTTGAGCTGTAGTAGTGAGACAAGCCAGTGTTTGAGCTGTAGTAGTGAGACAAGCCTGTGTTTGAGCTGTAGTAGTGAGACAAGCCAGTGTTTGAGCTGTAGTAGTGAGACAAGCCAGTGTTGGAGCTGTAGTATTGAGACAAGCCAGTGTTTGAGCTGTAGTAATGAGACAAGCCAATGTTTGAGCCGTAGTAATGAGAGAAGCCCATGCTTATATCTTCAGTGATTCCATCTGGGTAGAAATCATATCTATTGATTTCTTGTTGCACAAAGGCTTTGAAAAACAGTACATTGAAAAGGTATTATTATTTTTTAAATCCTTGATCAATGACACTCTGCAAAACAAAAAACTGTATTTCGATCTGTTAAAAATAGGTATTGATAATGCATTAAGGGGAAACATTATTTTATCCAAGTTCAGCACCAATGTTCCAAAGCTAAAAAAAAAAACGACACAAAAATGTGGTCTAATTGAATTTGATTGATATTGTACTGTATGGTGTGCGACTATACTCCCATTTCTTACAGTGCTGAACACAAAGAGAGTATCTCCCGTCTCCAGTCCCTTGCCCTGAAAGTATAAATAGAGAACATACATTACCCTGGTAATAATAGAATTGCTCTGATAGTTCCAGATGGTTACTCCCAATTACGGACCATGGAGTTTCACGGCAGCAAGCCTCCTGTACAACTGTTGAAGTACGTTCCCAGAACATTTGAAATCATTGAGGAATCTTTCTCATTGAATTTTTTTTAATTCAGCACTTTTACATAGACCAAACAGAAACTGTGAATCAACATTCCCTTTCATTTGATACCTATTTTTATTATTTGTATTATTATTTATTTATTTATTTGATACGTATTTGCTGACAAAATTCCCTAGACAGTGACTTTTTGTATTCTCCAAATGTTGGCACAGCATTCATTCATGTCAAAGGTGGTTTATAACCTCACAACAACCTCAAGGGAAACCATAGCATTCAGCCAACATGTCCTGGTCTCTATTGTCGTGGTAAATATATTATGTTAAAGCTTGGTCTGACTAAAATCTTGTGCATAACCCATCTTGTGTTGGGGCCTTGGGACTTAATACAATGCACAAAGACTTCTATCTTGTCGGCCTTATCAGCAGGTGGCCATGGGCAACACCCATGCCATAGGTCTCTCAAGTCCTCCCAAACTCACGAGTTATTGCCCTGAGGACATACACACACCCCCCCCACACACACACACATACACACACACACATACACACACACACATACACACACATACACACACACACACATACACACACACATACACACACACTTACACACATACACACACACACACACATACACACACATACACATACACACACATACACACACATCATCATTGTTAAGCACACACACACAAAAAACCCCTTCTCTTAGGCTGAAGACAGAGAACCCGACTCAGAGCCAATGAAATGGATATGACCTCGACCAACTCATCAGGACCAATGGGGAGATCAGAACTACTAGAATCAACCTACTTTATTTTATTGTATAAAATGTCAGCACACAATGTTTAGGGGCGCGCTCTCAGATATCTCCCTACGAGGTTGACGAACGGGCCCGTGCACGCTATTTTCAGATATCTTTACCTCTGAATAAACTGCCTTATATTATACAATCATCCACCTTGTCCGAAAGTCTCTACTTGGTCTCCGTTCTCCAGTAAACTTGTGATTATCAACACTATATGCCTGTTTGAAGTCCATTAATCCTCACAGGTCTACCACCACATTATTAGCTAGACACCACAGCTTCATTTAGCCATAGTTAGCCCACATGTCCGACTGAACCCAAAACATCAAACAGTATATAGCCTATATATAGCCCGCGGACAGAGTGTCTGCTTTCTCTCTGTAACCCAGGGCGACTCAGAAACCTAAACGTTAGATGTATCCTTATCACGACATACAGTACTACCATAGGTACAATTAGGCTACCAGTGGTTCGCAAGCAGCAAAACATATGCAGTTTTAACAAGGCGACTCACTGTTCGGAATGAATGAGGTCATTCACGTAGAGAAAGTACGTTCTTATTTTAATTTCTGAATCGTGTCATGCATTGTAAAGAGGCACTGTTAATAAAGTCTAATGGTCATCATTAAGGTGGTGGTAGTGATAATGATGATGAAGAACCGGAGGTATTATCATTTATTTCAAGTGCAAGTTGTATTGTTACATGCACAAGCGCAATGAAATGCTTAACTTGCGAGCTTAACTTCCTATCCAACTCAATTGATGATTTCTGTAGTCTAAAAAGTAATAGGACTGTACTTTTGAATAAGCTAAAAAGACGTGGA
>NW_028165360.1:32500-36647 GCF_964263955.1 Coregonus lavaretus
CGTGATTGGCTCAGTGTTCTGTCACTCATGGGGACACTACTTCACTGCAGAATCTACAAGGAGAGCTAGGCAGTTCAAGCCCCCTTGGGTGATGCCATAGATTTACATTAGAAGTGCCTGTCCTAGAAGGCTCAAGGTCATTGGCCACAGATACAATTATGTCAAATCACGTTATATCTACCGTAGCTTTGATTGGACTGATCATGTTACTTTCAAAATCTTAGCTAGCAAGCTAGACAAGCAGTCTTCTTCATGAATCACGTCGACAATCTACTGGCAAATCCTTTTCAATCCTTGTCATATGAAGATAAATTATAGATAAAAGGTATCGGTGCTCATTGGCCATTGGACATAAACATTACATAACAAGTCGCTAATTCAACAATGAGTGGTTTGGAAGGAATCAGTGGCTAACTGCAAGCATTGAAAAGCAATTCGGTGGAGAGGGTGTGTTTTCCAAGTCTGGGTTCAAAGATTTTAAACATCTGGCTGAGATGGTCTCTTTTCCAAGCTTAAAAGGATAAACATTCACTTTCAACACAATGGGCCAGAAAAGGTTGAATACATTGGCCATGCTGTCAATCCAGTTTGATTTCTGCCATGGTCAAAACAACTGGAAACTCGGAACTGGGAAATCTCAGACTTCAGATCAAGACAACTGGAAACTCTGAAAAAAACTAGCTCCGACTTGGAAAATTGTTTTGAACGGTCAAACGATTGCAAACCGGGAACTCTGGCCTCTTTCTAGAGCTCCGACCTGAAGATCACTGATGTCATGATTCAACCTTTTTCGAGTTCCCAGTTGTCTTGAAAGCACCTTTGATGACAAAATTTGCCCACAAGAAGGACCGCTGCGCCACCTTCCTGTTCAAGTGAGCACAGCACAACAATGGTGAGTCCAAAAATGTCTTGTATGCTGCTGCATAAATTAGCTCATGTTCTTTTCTTGACGAGGAGGGGATACGATATAATGTTGTTGGGTCTGTAACCATGTTTGCCAGTGACAGTCTCTTCCCATTCAAATATTTGTTTTCAACAAAAAGTTCAGTAATAGACCCATGTAATTCCAGTTGATATTGCCAGGGATGTTTTGTTTGCGCAATGCGCTGTCTGTGAGTCAGTGTATTGTCTATAAAAGTGGATCCTCGTGATTGTATTTTCCTTCCTTTTTAGACCACATAGGCCTAATACTTCAAATGGTAGGCTAACCGCGTCTCTCTCTCTCTCTCTCTCTTTCTCTCTCTCTCTCTCTCTCTCTCTCTCTCTCTCTCTGTGTGGTGACTTAAAGAAGACTAAAGTTAAGGCCTCAACATCTTGCTGAATTTATCTGAACTAACATTTATCTGAATTTCTGTCTGTGTCCATTTTTAAAGTGCTGAACGAATAGACCTACCTCGTTGCAGCTCGTTTGCTTAGATCTAAGTGTTAATGTTTACTGAACATAAATGTAATATTGTTTGTATATGGTTCAAAAGTCAAAACTCATGTTGGGGTTAGTTATAATTGAAAGACAATGCGGTTCTTATCGACTTACACAAATAGCCAGTAAAAAACACATTTGTTTAAGCAAGTCAGCCATATTAGCATTGCATTTAAAAAGTCAGTAAATGAGGCTGAATGAACTCTTTCACTGCCAGACGAGGCTCCGCTGGTGTAGCGGTGGTAAGGATTCACTCCATGGTGCTGAAAAGAAAGCTCCGCTGTCGGGACAGCTTTATGCAGGCCCAAACAGTTTGTGGGCACCGTTTATCACTGTTATAGTGCAATGAATGTATTGTTTAGTGTTGTGTTGTGGCTTTGCTGACATGCATCTAAAAAAATGGTTGAGTTTGACCCACCAAGATTGACATGCTAAAATTGCCACTCACAAGGAGAGAGTCTCTGACTGACGCAGTGGCTGCTGGATCCAACCGAGGATGGACCAATAGAAAAACTGTGGATATTAGACTAGAACAATACAGAGTCTAATTTTCTTCGGTGGCAACCCATTTAGTTTTCAATACACCTGTGACTACTGTATTCTTCCTGCATTCACTCCAGGAGTCTGTTGAACAGCGAGAGTGATTTTCCTGACTTTCTCTCTTTGGGTTTTCTTATTCAAGCATGACTGTGATGAGACAAACACAGTTGATTTTGTTTTGATGGAGAGTGGTTCCGCTCCCTATAGGAGGGCCCATTTTTACGTCCCATAATTAAGCTTCATTGACAATCTTTCAGTCAGAATGTACTGATCTGAAAACACCCACACACACACACACATGCACACACACACACACACACACACACACACAAAATGTTTGTTGTCAACGAAGGCGGTTGCAGAAAGAAAAATAGCAACAAGGTGTGCTCATGAGATATCATCATATTCAATATTCATTAAGTGGGCTCGCTCTGCAAATGGATGTTCCTGACCCATTAGACTACTGTGAGGCGAGGTCAACAATCTGCCCAATCAGTCATCTGTTGTTGGAGTTTTATCTTGAAAGATTTCTCCTAAAGCCTTTCTTTGTCTTTCAGGAGTATAATGCATATAGATGTGACAAACAATAGAATATGTTCTATTTAAAGTTATAATCATATTGTCCTTGACAACTGACTTTGAGGGGACACCCCAGACTGTAGCCTGTAATGGAATTGATTCATACTGCACCCTGGGAAAGAACAGAGTCATAACATTCTCATTCTTTCACAAGCCAATCAAAAGATACCTGCATCAAAACAATCTCAACATACCACTTTTCTCCCATAATCATGAATCATGATCATCTACAAAATCTGCATCTGTCTACATCACGAGTCTGAAAATAAATTGATCTTCATTTAAAATGTCACAGTGATGCCAGTTTGTGGATCGTTTCTTAAGCATCTATAAATGTATATACAGTTGAAGTCGGAAGTTTACATACACTTAGGTTGGAGTCATTAAAACTTGTTTTTCAACCACTCCACAAATGTCTTGTTAACAAACTATAGTTTTGGTAAGTCGGTTAGGACATCTACTTTGTGCATGACACAAGTAATTTTTCCAACAATTGTTTACAGACAGATTATTTCACTTATAATTCACTGTTTCACAATTCCAGTGGGTCAGAAGTTTACATACACTAAGTTGACTGTGCCTTTAAACAGCTTGGAAAATTTAAAAAAATTATGTCATGGCTTTAGAAGCTTCTGATAGGCTAATTGACATAATTTGAGTCAATTGGAGGTGTACCTGTGGATGTATTTCAAGGCCTACCTTCAAACTCAGTGCCTCTTTGCTTGACATCATGGGAATATCAAAAGAAATCAGCCAAGACCTCAGAAAAAAATTGTAGATCTCCACAAGTCTGGTTCATCCTTGGGAGCAATTTCCAAATGTCTGAAGGTACCACGTTCATCTGTACAAACAATAGTACGCAAGTATAAACACCATGGGACCACGCAGCGTTCATATTGCTCAGGAAGGAGACGCGTTCTGTCTGCTAGAGATGAACGTACTTTGGTGCGAAAAGTGCAAATCAATTCTAGAACAACAGCAAAGGACCTTGTGAAGATGCTGGAGAGAGAGAGAGAGAGAGAGAGAGACAGAAAAGAGAGAGAGAGAGACAGAAAGAGAGAGAGACAGAGACAGAGAGAGAGAGAGAGAGAGAGAAGAGAGAGAGAGAGAGAGAGAGAGAGAAGAGAGAGAGAGAGAGAGAGAGAGAGAGAGAGAGAAGAGAGAGAGAGAGAGCGAGAGAGCTCAAAGACATTGCTCCTGCATTTTTAACAAAAAATATAGATTTAGAGTTAGACAAAGTAGGATTTTTTGGCAGGGACATATACAGGATGCTACCCTCCACAACATAACCTTCATTCCAAACCAAAACTCCAAACCTACAACCTGATTTTGGACGAATTACCTGGAAAGCTTTCTACTACCAAGGATTACTATTCTCAAACTATACAGCAAATGCTCTGGCAAACAAACAGAACCTGAAAACACCATCCAACCTGGAACTGAGTGAGTAATGTTTAGTATGAAGCTATTTTTCACTTTCAAAAACCAAGAAGAAAAATTCATTACAAAGATATATTTTATATTATAAGGACTGAATTCTAAGGCTACCAAGCTTAAGCTTGCTACAAAGAGATACAATTTCAATTAGCACTGACGTGTGAAGTGAGA
>NW_028165359.1:0-65200 GCF_964263955.1 Coregonus lavaretus
ACCTACTCATTCCAGGGATGTTCTTTATTTTTACAATTCTCTACATTGTAGAATAATAGTGAAGACTTCAAAAATGTGAAACACATATGGAATCATGTAGTAACCAAAAAAGTGTTCAACAAATGTAAATGTATTTTATATTTGAGATTCTTTAAAAGTAGCCAACCTTTGCCTTGATGACAGCTTTGAACACGCTTGGCATTCTCTCAACCAACTTCATAATGTAGTCACCTGGAATGCATTTCAATTAACAGGTGTGCCTGTTAATTTGTGGAATTTCTTTCCTTCTCAATGCGTTTGAGCCAATCAGTTGTGTTGATTCAGTTGTGTTGAGCCCGTCTGGTGTTCAACCTTCCCAAGTTCTCTCATGTCACCCCGCTCCTCCACACACTCCACTGGCTTCCAGTTGAAGCTCGTATCTACTACAAAACCATGGTGCTTGCCTACGGAGCTGTGAGGGGAACGGCACCTCCTTACCTTCAAACTCTGATCCTACACCCAAATGAGAGCACTACATTCATCCACCTCTGGCGTTCTAGCCCCCTACCTCTACGGAAGCCCAGTTCCCCCCCCCCCCCCCCCCCCCCCATTAAAAAAGTAATAATAATAATAATAAAAAAGGAGTGGTTGAATGTACCAATTTCTAAGTCGCTCTGGATAAGAGCGTCTGGTAAATTACTTCAATGTAAATGTTGAGACAAGGTAGGGGTGGTATACAGAAGATAGCCCTATTTGGTAAAATACCAAGTCCATATTATGGCAAGAACAGCTCAAATAAGCAAAGAGAAATGACAGTCCATCATTACTTTAAGACATGAAGCCAGTCAATCTGGAAAATATAAATAACTTTGAAAGTTTCTTCAAGTGCAGTCGCAAAAACTATCAAGCGCTTCAAGAAGAAGAGACTTACTTGGGCCAAGAAACACGAGCAATGGACATTAGACCGGTGGAAATCTGTCCTTTGGTCTGATGAGTCCCAATGTGAGATTTTTGTAGGTGAACAGATTATCTCCGCATGTGTGGTTCCCACCGTGAAGCATGGAGGAAGAGGTGTGATGGTGTGGGGGTGCTTTGCTGTTGACACTGTCAGTGGTTTATTTAGAATTCAAGGCACACTTAACCAGTATGGCTACCACAGCATTGTGCAGCGATACGCCATCCCATCTGGTTTGCACTTAGTGGGACTGTCATTTGTTTTTCAACAGGACAATGGCCCAAAACACACCTCCAGGCTGTGTAAGGGCTATTTGACCAAGAAGGAGTGTGATGGAGTGCTGCATCAGATTACCTTTTATTTTGATTTCATGTAATGGACATACAGTGGGGGAAAAAAGTATTTAGTCAGCCACCAATTGTGCAAGTTCTCCCAATTAAAAAGATGAGAGAGGCCTGTAATCTTCACATTGTAGGATTTTTAATGAATTTATTTGCAAATTATGGTGGAAAATAAGTATTTGGTCACCTACAAACAAGCAAGATTTCTGGCTCTCAAAGACCTGTAACTTCTTCTTTAAGAGGCTCCTCTGTCCTCCACTCGTTACCTGTATTAATGGCACCTGTTTGAACTTGTTATCAGTATAAAAGACACCTGTCCACAACCTCAAACAGTCACACTCCAAACTCCACTATGGCCAAGACCAAAGAGCTGTCAAAGGACACCAGAAACAAAATTGTAGACCTGCACCGGGCTGGGAAGACTGAATCTGCAATAGGTAAGCAGCTTGGTTTGAAGAAATCAACTGTGGGAGCAATTATTAGGAAATGGAAGACATACAAGACCACTGATAATCTCCCTCGATCTGGGGCTCCACGCAAGATCTCACCCCGTGGGGTCAAAATGATCACAAGAACGGTGAGCAAAAATCCTAGAACCACACGGGGGGACCTAGTGAATGACCTGCAGAGAGCTGGGACCAAAGTAACAAAGCCTACCATCAGTAACATACTACGCCGCCAGGGACTCAAATCCTGCAGTGCCAGACGTGTCCCCCTGCTTAAGCCAGTACATGTCAAGGCCCGTCTGAAGTTTGCTAGAGTGCATTTGGATGATCCAGAAGAGGATTGGGAGAATGTCATATGGTCAGATGAAACCAAAATAGAACTTTTTGGTAAAAACTCAACTCGTCGTGTTTTTCCAGAAACGGTACCATTCAGAAGATGGTGCTTTCACAAAGAAGACTGGGAAAAGTTTGGTGACCATTGCTTAAAGTCTGTTGGACAGTTGTCTTTAGAGAGGCCGGTTGATGTATGTGCTGCCTCTGTAACCTCTCTGATTTTGAGTGCTGCGAATGTATATGTACCAGTGAGTGAAGTGGATGAGAAAAGGAAGGTGGTTCATTGGTGGACTGAAGAGTGCACTGAGGCTATTCGAGAAAGAAATACAGTGTTGCGTAAGAATATGACTCCTGAGAATCTAGTTGATTTCCAAAGGAAGAGCGCTTTAGTACTATGGGTGATTAAATATATCAAGAGAAATGCATGGAGACAGGTATGCTCTACAATAGGCAGGGGTACTGAGCTGGGGGATGTATGGTCTATGTTGAAGAAGATGACAGGAAGAAGCAAGTTCACTCGAATTTTGGTTGTGAATCAAAAAATGGCCGTAACTGATAAAGAAAAAGCTGACTTGTTGGGGAAGACATTTGCTAGGGTACATATTGGGGTTACTTTGGATGAAGTATATAAGCAACGCAGATGTGAGATTTTAAATGCTAATGTTAATGTCTATACGAAAAGGGATACTGTTGACTCTTCTTTGGATGCTGTTTTTACCATACATGTTGATAAACAGCCCCAGGTCATGATCAGTTGTGCTATGTAATGTCTAAGCATCTACCTGATGAGGTCATGCATGTTCTTCTGGGATTATTTAATACGATTTGGAGTGAGGGGGTTATACTTTCTGGTTGGAAACGTGCAGTAATATTACCTTTTGTAAAGCCTGGTAAGGACCCTTCATGTGCTGATAGTTATAGACCAATAGCACTGACATCTAACTTGTGTAAACTGATGGAAAAGATGATAGTCAATAGATTGTCATATTTCCTGGAACATAGAGGTTTATTGAGTCAATGTCAAAGTGGATTCCGTAAAGGTAGATCTACTTTGGATGCATTAGTAAAGGTGAGCAATGAAGTTGAAAAAACTCTGGTCATGAAAGAAGCTACTGTCTTTTTTTACAGGCATATGACACTATGTGGGGAGAAGGCCTACTGATTAAGATGGAAAGACTTGGTATTGGTGGGAGATTATATAACTGGGTTTTGGCCTTCTTATTTAATCGCTCTTTTCGAGTTCAAATAGGATCCATTTTATCTGATGCCTATGGAGTTGACAATGGTATTCCTCAAGGCAGTGCTATCAGTCCTATTTTGTTCAACATTATGATTAACGATGTGTTTTCGAATGTAGGTAGGGTTATTGGGGCTTCCCTATATGCTGGTGATGGAGCTATTTGGAAGAGGGGAAGGAATGTCTCTCATGTGATCAAATCTATTCAAAAAGCTATAGTGGATGTTGAAAGATGGTCGATTGACTGGGGTTTTAAATTGTCAGTGGCAAAGTCTTGTATGTTCTTCTCGAAGAAGAAATTTGCTGATAATATACAGTTGTTTCTGTATGGACAGCCTATGGGGAGGGTTTCTAGGTACAAATATTTGGGTCTATGGTTCAATGAGCGATATACATGGAAAGACCATGTCATAAATGTTGAAACAAAGTGTAAGAAGGTGGTGAATCTTATGCGCTCGGTCTCTGGTTATGAATGGGATGCTGACAGACAATCATTGATGGATATTTATAGAGCTCTGATCAGGACGACAATTGATTACGAGTATGTGGTTTGTGGAACAGTGGCAAAGACTTGGCTTCAGAAGCTGGACAGAATCCAGTATATAGCTTTAAGGATATGTATTGGTGCATTTAAATAAGCTGTATGTGCCTTACTAGTGGAGGCAGGTGAAATGCCTTTAGATATACGGCGTAAGAAATTGTCATTGGCTAATTGGGTTAGGTTGAAAGGCTGTGAGGTTGAGCATCCCACTGCTACTGTTCTAGATGACTGTTGGGAATATATTAGTAGACAAGGCAGTGGTTTTGGTTGGACAGTTGAAAAGCTTGCTGATGAGAGTGGTTTGAGGGAGTTGGAGGTTGGCCCTTCTGTGGTGATAGGGGATGTTCCTCCATGGTTACTCCCAGATCCTGTTGTTGATCTAACCTTGGTAGAGAAAATGAAAGATTGGTCAGAAGTCAGTGATGTAGGGAAACTGGTTGACAATTACATTGGTATAAGTTTTTATGCTTTTCACAAATGGATCCAAGGACCCAGATGGTGGGCGCACAGTAGCAGGCGTTTACGTTCCTGAACTCAGTTGAACTGTTGGTGATAATAGTTGCCCTCCAGTGGGTGGAGGACATACAAACTGTTAGAATCATAGTATGCTCAGATTCTCTGAAATTGTAGACCAGTTAGCTAAAAGAGCTTTGAAATGAGATATAATTTATGTTAATGTTCCACTGGGTAGAGATGAGGCCAAATGTAAGATTAGAGCCATTTTGATAGATGTGTGGCAGAAGAGATGGGAATCTGAGCACAAGGGCCGGCATTTATATGACCTCCAAAGAAAGGTCAGTGGACCAAGATTCAAAGGTCAGATTAGGAATGAAGAGGTGGTGTTTGCTCAATTGCGCTTAGGACATTGTACATTGAACTCGTCATTACATCTGGTTGGCAAGAATGTGAATTGTTTGTGTCTGGAGCATGTGTTATGTTGTTGTAAGTATGTTGAAGAGAGGGAAAGATTGACGTGTAGGGTCATTGAGGTTGGACCGGGTTGGGGGGGTTTGGAAGGGATTTTGGTGATGGGGGAGGGTCTATTAGAAGTTAGTAGGGGTCTTTTTTATTTTCTCAGAAGTACTGAGTTAGGTAGGAGGATTTGGAAATGTTGTAAACCGTGACTGACCACACACTCTAGCACAGTAGGTGGCGGCATGCACCTTAACGTTGGTTATATCATAGAAGAAGAAGAAGGTGCTTCCCGTCATTGAATGGGGCTCCGTTGTTTCATCGCCCCCAACACGTTCAAACAAAGGAGTATGGTTGTTTGAGACTGAAAAGCCCTAGCTAGCTATACAGATTGACCAACTATGGTTTGCATGTCCTGCCGAAGGACCCTATCGGTAGCTAGACAATAGACTGCTGGTTATGTATCTGGTTAGCTAGCTATATATGTTTTGATAATCATTGTCACCATCATTAAGCTGACATTACCATCACTAGCAAAGCTGACGTTAGCTAGCTAGCTAGCTACCCTACTTGCTAGATTTACCTAACTAGCTAGCTACCTATCTAGCTAGCTGGCTAACATTAGCCTACCTCAATACAACTCGGATTTGGCTTGGAAACATGATGACATTTCAAAAGAATGCAAATAATTTGTCATGATTTTGATGTCGCCAGATTGACTTTAAATGCAGTATATCTTTAGCGAGCTAACTAAGATTGAGGGGACCACCGTATTTTAGCTAGCTGACATTAGCATTGCTAACTATTTTTTACAAACTTTGCTAATGGCAACATTGCCATCTATTTAAAGTAAATTTCACGACATCATAATAAGGCAAAGTAGTTTCCTACTAATTATTTGCATACTTTAGCAATGTCATCGTATTTAAATGCCACTAAATTACACTAGTGTAATTTAGATGAAACAGTCACATTAGCCTCTGAGGTGCAACCCATGTCTAGGGCACAAATAAATATTGGATGCAGCTATGGTGCTACGAGCTAACTCATGTCTGTCATACCCTGATCTGTTTTACCTGTCTTTGTGATTGTCTCCACCCCCCTCCAGGTGTCGCCCATCTTCCCCATTATCCCCAGTGTTATACCTGTGTTCTCTGTTTGTCTGTTGCCAGTTCGTTTTGTTTCGTCAAGCCTACCAGCGGTTTTTCCCTTGCTCCTGGCTTTCCTGTTTTCTAGTTTTCCCGCTTTTGACCATTCTGCCTGCCCTGACCCTGAGCCTGCCTGCCGTTCTGTACCTTGTCACACCACCCTGGATTATTGATCTCTGCCTGCCCTGACCCTGAGACTGCCTGCCGTTCTGTACCTTTTGGATTCTGATTTGGATTACTGACCTCTGCCTGCCCTTGACCTGTCGTTTGCCTGCCCCCTGTTTTTTGTTATAAACTTTTGTTACTTCGACACTGTCTGCATCTGGGTCTTCTCCTGAAACGTGATAATGTCTGACTACAACAGTGTACTAACTAGCAGCAACAAAGTCAAACCAACCCAGGGCCATTGCAAAACATGTCACAGTTGGTTGCATAGTGTAATGGAGTTACCAGCCTGAACCTAATCCAATCTGGAGCCAGTCAGTCTGCATCTGTAAAGCATAGAATTAGCTTCCAAATGAGATTTTTATTTCTCAAACTATGTTTATAATTGAGGGATGATGACAATCGTTGACCCTGTTTTTTTGTTAGACAAAGTGCACAGTTGGGTGCCAGACTGATCCCCTGGTCATGAACGGATGCTGGGACCTACCAGAAGGAGCAAAGGTGGCTATCATAGCATTAAAAAATGCCCCCATTAAAAAATACCGGGTGTGATAAATTTGTAGGCAAATTCCCCAGCCAAGCAGATACAACTAGTAGAGTAATTTTGGTTGTGAAGTATATTATCAAAAAGCTTTGTCCTTTCTTTAGAATGAAATGCATTTTACCACTTGGCTGTATATTATATCACCATGTCACAGGCCCTCCCAGTCAACACCACCTCATAAGATTACCTGCTGTAGTCGTTCGAGAGATGTTCAGTTTGCAACCAAACATGTAGCATAGAGTAGACCAGCAAGGGGGCCCGCATCAGCATCAGGCAGACATGCCCTGGCTGTAAGCATTCCAATGAATGGAACAGTTAGCCACATGTTGGCAAGTATCCGGCCAGCAACCTACACCTGTCAGCGGCAACAGCTTTCACAGGCTCATTTGTACAGAAGGTAATCAACTTCATCACTTTGATACATTTGATAACCCAATTGTGAAACATAATTTATGTAAACGGACACTACTTTTTGCATATTTTCTACTTCTTAGATGCAGATAATGTCCAGGGCATAACCTAGCCTGGTGGAACCAGTCGGATCGCTGTGTTCACAATTCTATTTCACTTCACATTTTATGATATCTGAAGTGAAATAGAAAGGTGAACGCAGTGATCAGGTTGGTTTCACCAGGCTAATCCCATAACCCCCATTGATAATGTAGTCAGTGTTCTGTGTGTGTGTGACCAACCAGTATCTTTGAGGGGTCAGGAGCTGATATACACTGCCATGCGCATCAATGGGGCTCTGGCATAGACCTCACCTCCAGCCTCACCTATTGCCTGCTCACCAAGGGTTGTCGATGGGGAGAACCGAATTAGGTATGTTTAGTCTGACCTGTTGTGTATCAGATATTACCTATCTTAACTGGCATTGGTAATAGAACAGTGACTATATGTGTATGTGTTCACATAAACATATATGGAGCCAGCACATGGAGACTTGCAAGATGATGTGATGAAGTCCAGACTGACAGAGGTGCTTGATACTGATGACTGGAGAGAGACCTGGCACTCGGCATTACCATTTTACTAGGCACAACTTTTACTTGTCTTTTTTTTATTATTTAATTGAATGGCATCAGTCAATATGGGGAGGGAGAAACCCTGTGTATTCTGCACCAAGATCAGGATACTCCTGTTTTATATGGGACACCACACAAGGAGGTATGACCACTCTGACATGTTTGCCATTACCACAAGACAAAATGCCGATAAGCACAGTATCTGTATTGGCTGGGAATGACAATGAAAGATTAAATGTGCACATTGTTATATTAGCAGAACACTGCTTCTATGGTATTATGTAATGTTTTGTCTATTCTACATGGACCTGTTACTACATTTTAAAAGTTATCAAAACACTTAGTTTAGAATATCAACATAAATTCAGCAATTGCGTTCTTCTCATATTACTCTGTAGACTACTGACCTATTCAAAGCTTCCTCCAGCATCTCACCATAGTAGTTACTGAACTCAACCTGCAGGAGGTTTGTTGTGAATGAGTGGGGGGGCCGCTGCGGGCAAGGTTTGACTTCTGTCATGGCCACCAGCATGTCTTGAGGAGCAAGATTAGGCCAATCAGCTTGTGCAGTTCCCTTTTAAAAACAATATGCATCTTACTCCTCTCCTTGGCTCTCCCTTTCCTCTCTTCTCATTCACCTCTCCTTTCCTTCTCCTCTCCTTTCCTTCTCCTCTCCTTTCCTTCTCCTCTCCTTTCCTTCTCCTCTCCTTTCCTTCTCCTTCTCCTCTTCTTCATCTCCTCTTCCTTTGACCTCAACCACTGAGAGGGTCAATCACTGCAGGGCCATTGGAGCAGTATCTGTGTACTGAACAATAACTGGAATTTTCAGCATATACTGTATACTCCTCCATGGAAATGCAAAGTCCTTGAACATTTCCAGAACCATGGACAGTGACAGGGGTCTCTGAAAAGCTTACACCAAGGAACCCCATGTAAGATATTTTGTAATACTGTTATTCATGCCAAAATAAGGTTATCTACGTCACGGTCTCCACTTTAAACCTGTTATGACACAATACACAATATATCCTGCTATGCAACAGCTTATTTAATGCTTTCTCAGCTAGTGTCTCCATGTCCCAAAAAGTTTTCCCATGTCTTGCGCTCTGATAAAAATATGTGAAAAGTTTTGTAATCATTAAAAGGCAATTGATTCAGTAACAACTTTGTCTGGTTTTAATCCAAAGGATATGAAATACTAATTAATACAACACTAATTAAATCAACGAGTATGAACATACTTAAATGTCTCCTGAAGTGCCTAATAGAGTACATATTGATGCTTTGGTAAAGGAAGTGACCTCACAGCGTGTAGGAAGCCAATAATTACAACTCACCTGATGATTACAACTGCATCTTGATGCAGTTAATTCCCCTTCGCTTAATGTAATACATTGTAAGCTCGTTTATTCTCAAACTTAAGCTTGAGAATAAACAGTCGTTGCTGTAAATTAGACTGTATTCTCAGTCAAAAAATTCATACAAATTAGTGAATTAGCTCCATCCTAAAACATACTTGGTCTTGCAAAGCATACCCTTAAACATAAAGATTTGTAAGTACAAACTAAGCAATTTGCTGTTCCTCTTATGCATGAAAACGTGCCTGCATGTGTGTGTACATACAGTACGTGTGTGTGTGTGTGTGGCAGACGATTTGAGGCCCTATGTAGACTGGCTGATGAATCTGCCTTTGTTTCTGGGTGGGAAAATCCATTCCTCTAACAAGCATAATTTGGTGCCCAGAGTGCCTGTTGGAAACAAGGGAAACAACCCCAATTTCAGCCCCAGAGCATTCGGCCAATTGGCTTTCTGTCATTCTGATGTTGTTCATCTGGAAAACTAGGCATTTCTTGGGAGGAAAAGCTGTATTGGGAGAAATGTGGAGATTACCCAGCAGACCCAATTTGGTACCAGTATTTTCACTCCCATGTTTTTTCTACAAGGGAAACCATCAAATATGAAACGGTCGTTAGTTGTTGTAATGAGCTGTTAGCCACATGAGTGGACAGTCTTAAAATGGCTCTGGTGTCTGTGACCTGTTGGCTAGCTGGAACAGATGGATTTGCTGTAGCTGAGTGATTTCCCTAAGTGTAGAAGCTTTGGCTTTTACCTCAATTGACTTCTGGAACTAACACAATTGTGAAACCATATCGATGATTCAAGCTTTTCCAAGTCAAGGTACCGTCTTCAGTTGGATTGGACGACAATCTCAGAGTAGATACCGAACGCGAGTGAACCTAAAAGAAAGATCTCTTACGACATACAGTACAGGGATTTCGACATGTGTTCAGAGAGCTCTAAGCAGCCGCATATCGCTCTCAATTAGTGCCACAGCAGGGAACTCTATGGCTACTTACTGGAGGAAGTTAGAAAGGAAAAAGTTTACCCTCTCACTCTGCTCCATGGCTTAACACCAATTAACCACACTTACAATCCAAAACAGTAAGCAACATATGGAAAAACTTTATTTCTTATAGTTGTTGAAACCTCAAACCCGGTTCGATACTGTATATTGTAAATTATTTTCAGATTGAAGCATTTTATTGATTATAAAGCATAGAGCAGGCAATGCTAGGTGTACAGTACGTTTCATGTTGGGTGCTCTACTTGTCCAAAGAATAGAGAGCCTTCTCATCTCACAGCAGATTGGACTGCTCAAAGCTGCTGATATGCAACCTGAGACAAGTGTGATGCCATTTATTAATGCATTAAAAGCCTTCAAACAACTGTATGAGCTGGGCCTTTTGTGGTACAGCATATCACAGGATTTCTCAATCCATTCCTCTAATGCAGCACCTTGAGCATTTTCAGGTAAAAGACAAATGATCCTTTTGATCTCACATACAGTGGGGGAAAAAGTATTTAGTCAGCCACCAATTGTGCAAGTTCTCCCACTTAAAAAGATGAGAGAGGCCTGTAATTTTCATCATAGGTACACGTCCACTATGACAGACAAATTGAGCATTTTTTTTCCAGAAAATCACATTGTAGGATTTTTAATGAATTTATTTGCAAATTATGGTGGAAAATAAGTATTTGGTCACCTACAAACAAGCAAGATTTCTGGCTCTCACAGACCGGTAACTTCTTCTTTAAGAGGCTCCTCTGTCCTCCACTCGTTACCTGTATTAATGGCACCTGTTTGAACTTGTTATCAGTATAAAAGACACCTGTCCACAACCTCAAACAGTCACACTCCAAACTCCACTATGGCCAAGACCAAAGAGCTGTCAAAGGACACCAGAAACAATATTATAGACCTGCACCAGGCTGGGAAGACTGAATCTGCAATAGGTAAGCAGCTTGGTTTGAAGAAATCAACTGTGGGAGCAATTATTAGGAAATGGAAGACATACAAGACGACTGATAATCTCCCTCGATCTGGGGCTCCACGCAAGATCTCACCCCGTGGGGTCAAAATGATTACAAGAACGGTGAGCAAAAATCCCAGAACCACACGGGGGGACCTAGTGAATGACCTGCAGAGAGCTGGGACCAAAGTAACAAAGCCTACCATCAGTAACACACTACGCTGCCAGGGACTCAAATCCCGCAGTGCCAGACGTGTCCCCCTGCTTAAGCCAGTACATGTCCAGGCCCGTCTGAAGTTTGCTAGAGTGCATTTGGATGATCCAGAAGAGGATTGGGAGAATGTCATATGGTCAGATGAAACCAAAATATAACTTTTTGGTAAAAACTCAACTCGTCGTGTTTGGAGGACAAAGAATGCTGAGTTGCATCCAAAGAACACCATACCTACTGTGAAGCATGGGGGTGGAAACATCATGCTTTGGGGCTGTTTTTCTGCAAAGGGACCAGGACGACTGATCCGTGTAAAGGAAAGCATGAATGGGGCCATGTATCGTGAGATTTTGAGTGAAAACCTCCTTCCATCAGCAAGGGCATTGAAGATGAAACGTGGCTGGGTCTTTCAGCATGACAATGATCCCAAACACACTGCAAGGGCAACGAAGGAGTGGCTTCGTAAGAAGCATTTCATGGTCCTGGAGTGGCCTTGCCAGTCTCCAGATCTCAACCCCATAGAAAATCTTTGGAGGGAGTTGAAAGTCCGTGTTGCCCAGCGACAGCCCCAAAACATCACTGCTCTAGAGGAGATCTGCATGGAGGAAAGGGCCAAAATACCAGCAACAGTGTGTGAAAACCTTGTGAAGACTTACAGAAAACGTTTGACCTGTGTCATTGCCAACAAAGGGTATATAACAAAGTATTGAGAAACTTTGGTTATTGACCAAATACTTATTTTCCACCATAATTTGCAAATAAATGCATTAAAAATCCTACAATGTGATTTTCTGGAATTTATTTTCTCATTTTGTCTGTCATAGTTGATATGAACCTATGATGAAAATTACAGGCCTCTCTCATCTTTTTAAGTGGGAGAACTTGCACAATTGGTGGCTGACTAAATACTTTTTTCCCCCACTGTATGGCATATTTTTTACTTTTGCTTTGATCTGGATGTAGCATGAAATTATTGAAGATGTAGTCGTAGTCAAAAGTTTTGAGAATGACACAAGTATTGGTCTTCACAAAGCTTGCTGCTTCAGTGATTTTAGATATTTTTGTCAGATGTTACTATGGTATACTGAAGTATAATTACAAACATTCCATAAGTGTCAAAGGCTTTTATGGACAATTCCATTCAGTTTATGCAAAGAGCCAATATTTGCAGGGTAGGACCCTTCTTTTTCAAGACCTCTGCAATCCGCCCTGGCATGCTGTCAATTAACTTCTGGGCCACATCCTGACTGATGGCAGCCCATTCTTGCATAATCAATGCTTGGAGTTTCTCAGAATCTGTGGGTTTTTGTTTGTCCACCCGCCTCTTGAGGATTGACCACAAGTTCTCAATGGGATTAAGGTCTGGGGAGTTTCCTGGCCATGGACCCAAAATGTAGATGTTTTGTTCCCCGAGCCACTTAGTTATCACTTTTGCCTTATGGCAAGGTGCTCCATTTGGCTGGAAAAGGCATTGTTTGTCACCAAACTATTCTTGGATGGTTGGGAGAAGTTGCTCTCAGAGGATGTGTTGGTACCATTCTTTATTCATGGCTGTGTTCTTAGGCAAAATTGTGAGTGAGGTGAGAAAGCAACCCCACACATGAATGGTCTCAGGATGCTTTACTGTTGGCATGACACAGGACTGATGGTAGCGCTCACCTTGTCTTCTCCGGACAAGCTTTTTTCCAGATGCCCCAAACAATCGGAAAGGGGATTCATCAGAGAAAATGACTTTACCCCAGTCCTCAGCAATCCAATCCCTGTACCTTTTGCAGAGTATCAGTCTGTCCCTGATGTTTTTCCTAGAGATAAGTGGCTTCCTCGCTGCCCTTCTTGACACCAGCCCATCCTCCAAAAGTATTTTTTTTATTTTTTATTTTTTCATTTCACCTTTATTTAACCAGGTAAGCCAGTTGAGAACAGGTTCTCATTTACAACTGCGACCTGGCCAAGATAAAGCAAAGTAGTGCAATAAAAACAACACAGAGTTACATATGGGGTAAAAAACATAAAGTCAGAAATACAACATAAAATATATATACAGTGTGTGCAAATGTAGCAAGTTATGGAGGTAAGGCAATAAATAGGCTATAGTGCAGAATAATTACAATAGTATTAACACTGGAATGCTAGATGTGCAAGAGATTATGTGCAAATAGAGATACTGGGGTGCAAAAGAGCAAAATAAATAACAATATAGGGATGAGGTAGTTGGGTGGGCTAATTTCAGATGGGCTGTGTACAGGTGCAGTGATCGGTAAGGTGCTCTGACAACTGATGCTTAAAGTTATTGAGGGAGATAAGAGTCTCCAGCTTCAGAGATTTTTGCAATTCGTTCCAGTCATTGGCAGCAGAGAACTGGAAGGAATGGCGGCCAAAGGAGGTGTTGGCTTTGGGAATGACCAGTGAGATATACCTGCTGGAGCGCAGACTACGGGTGGGTGCTGCTATGGTGACCAATGAGCTAAGATAAGGCGGGGATTTGCCTAGCAGTGATTTATAGATGGCCTGGAGCCAGTGGGTTTGACGACGAACATGTAGTGAGGACCAGCCAACAAGAGCGTACAGGTCACAGTGGTGGGTAGTGTATGGGGCTTTGGAGACAAAACGGATGGCACTGTGATAGACTACATCCAATTTGCTGAGTAGAGTGTTGGAGGCTATTTTGTAAATGACATCGCCGAAGTCAAGGATCGGTAGGATAGTCAGTTTTACGAGGGCATGTTTGGCAGCATGAGTGAAGGAGGCTTTGTTGCGAAATAGGAAGCCGATTCTAGATTTAACTTTGGATTGGAGATTCTTTATGTGAGTCAGGAAGTTGAGTTTACATTCTAACCAGACACCTAGATATTTGTAGTTGTCCACATACTCTAGGTCAGACCCGTCGAGAGTGGTGATTCTAGTCGGGTGGGCGGGTGCTAGCAGCGTTCGATTGAAAAGCATGCATTTAGTTTTACTGGTGTTTAAGAGCAGTTGAAGGCTACTGAAGGATTGTTGTATGGCATTGAAGCTCGTTTGGAGGTTTGTTAACACAGTGTCCAATGAAGGGCCAGATGTATACAAAATGGTGTCGTCTGCGTAGAGGTGGATCTGAGAGTCACCAGCAGCAAGAGCGACATCATTGATATACACGGAGAAAAGTGTCGGCCCAAGAATTGAACCCTGTGGCACCCCCATAGAGACTGCCATAGGTCCAGACAACAGGCCCTCCGATTTGACACACTGAACTCTATCTGAGAAGTAGTTGGTGAACCAGGCGAGGCAGTCATTTGAGAAACCAAGTCTATTTAGTCTGCCAATAAGAATGCGGTGGTTGACAGAGTTGAAAGCCTTGGCCAGGTCGATGAAGACGGCTGCACAGTACTGTCTATTATCAATCGCGGTTATAATATCGTTTAGGACCTTGAGCGTGGCTGAAGTGCACCCGTGACCAGCTCGGAAACCGGATTGCATAGCGGAGAAGGTACGGTGGTATTCGAAATGGTCGATGATCTGTTTGTTAACTTGGCTTTCGAATACTTTCGAAAGGCAGGGCAGGATGGATATAGGTCTGTAGCAGTTTGGATCTAGAGTGTCACCCCCTTTGAAGAGGGGGATGACCGCAGCAGCTTTCCAATCTCTGGGGATCTCAGACGTTATGAAAGAGAGGTTGAACAGACTAGTAATAGGGGTTGCGACAATTTCGGCTGCTAGTTTTAGAAAGAAAGGGTCCAGATTGTCTAGCCCAGCTGATTTGTAGGGGTCCAGATTTTGCAGCGCTTTCAAAACATCAGCTGTCTGAATTTGTGTGAAGGAGAAGCGGGGGGGGCATGGGCAAGTTGCAGCAGAGGGTGCAGAGTTGGTGGCCGGGTTAGTGGTAGCCAGATGGAAAGCATGGTCAGCTGTAGCAAAATGCTTGTTGAAATTCTCGATTATTGTAGATTTATCGGTGGTGATAGTGTTTCCTAGCCTCAGTGCAGTGGGCAGCTGGGAGGAAGTGCTCTTATTCTCCATGGACTTTACAGTGTCCCAAAACTTTTTGGAGTTAGTGCTACAGGATGCAAATTTCTGTTTGAAAAAGTTAGCCTTTGCTTTCCTGACTGCTTGTGTATATTGGTTCCTAACTTCCCTGAAAAGTTGCATATCGCGGGGGCTATTTGATGCTAATGCTGTACGCCACAGGATGTTTTTGTGCTGGTCAAGGGCAGTCAAGTCTGAGGAGAACCAGGGGCTATATCGGTTCTTAGTTCTGTATTTTTTGAATGGGGCATGTTTATTTAAGATTGAGAGGAAATTACTTTTAAGGAACAACCAGGCATCCTCTACTGACGGAATGAGATCTATATCCATCCAGGATACCTGGGCCAGGTCAATTAGGAAGGCCTCCTCGCTAAAGTGTTTTAGGGAGCGTTTGACAGTGATGAGGGGTGGTCGTTTGACCGCGGACCCGTTACGGACGCAGGCAATAAGGCAGTGATCGCTGAGATCCTGGTTGAAGACAGCTGAGGTGTATTTAGAGGGTATGTTAGTCAGGATGATATCTATGAGGGTACCCATGTTTACTGATTTAGGGTTGTACCTGGTAGGTTCGTTGATAATTTGCGTGAGGTTGAGGGCATCTAGCTTGGATTGTAGGATGGCTTGGGTATCAAGCATATCCCAATTTAGGTCACCAAGCAGTACAAACTCTGAGGATAAATGGGGGGCAATCAATTCACATATGGTGTCCAGGGCACAGTTGGGGGCTGAGGGGGGTCTGTAGCAAGCGGCAACAGTGAGAGACTTATTTCTGGAAAGGTGGATTTTTAGAAGTAGAAGCTCAAACTGTTTGGGCACAGACCTGGATAGTATGATAGAGCTCTGCAGGCTATCTCTACAGTAGATTGCAACTCCACCCCCTTTGGCAGTTCTATCTAGACGGAAAATGTTATAGTTGGGGATGGAAATTTCAGAATTTTTGGTGGCCTTCCTGAGCCAGGATTCAGACACTGCTAGAACATCAGGGTTGGCAGAGTGTGCTAACGCAGTGAATAACTCAAACTTAGGAAGTAGACTTCTGATATTTATGTGCAAGAAACCAAGACTTTTGCGATTACAGAAGTCATCAAATGATAGCGCCTGGGGAGTAGGAGTGATACTGAGGGCTGCAGGGCCTGGGTTAGCCTCTACATCACCAGAGGAACAGAGGAGGACTAGAATAAGGATACGGCTAAAGGCTTTAAGAACTGGTCTTCTAGTGCGTTGGGTACATAGAATAAAGGGGGCAGATTTCCGGGTGTTATAGAAAAGATTCAGGGCATTATGTACAGACAAGGATATGGAAGGATATGAGTAAAGTGGAGGTAAACCTAAGCGTTGGGTAACAATGAAAGAGATAGCATCGCTGGAGGTATCAATTGAGTCGGTCTCCGCGTGTATAGGGGGAGGGGCAAAGGAGCTATCTAAGGCAGGTTTAGCTAGGCTGGGGGGTCTACAGTGATATAGTACAATTAGAAATAACCGAAACAACAATAAACTAACCATGTTTGGGCTGAGGCTAAACATAAACAGGATGTAGTACCGTAAAAAGGAACAGTCCAGCAGATATCAGCTGTATAGCTGAGTTATCATAAGGTCCGGTGGTGAAGCACTAGTGAGTAAGAGGCCACGGCTAGCGTGTGCTAGCGGGCCAGGGCTAGCAGATGGATGGAATCTTCGTGGTTAACGTCGTAACCACATCAGACGATTTCGTCGGCAGACCAGTCGTGTAGGATCGGCGGGGCTCCGTGTCAACACTAGGTGGTCCCGTCCGGTTGACAGAGAGGTAGATAGCCGGGAGATGGGCCTAGCTCAGGATGATTAGCCAGACCACAGCGTCCGTTTTGTTGTAGCCAGCTGGTAGCGATGAATCCGGAGTTAAAGGTCCAGTGATTCAGTGATTCCGGCGGAAAAACTGATATGTTCTGGGTCGATAACGCGCTGTGCAGACTGGCCGAATATCCGGTGATCAATGTCCAGTGATTAAAATTAATCCCGCGGAAAAAAATCCAATGTTCTGGGTGAAACACCGCTAGCTGTGGCTAATAGCAAGTAGCTAGTTAGCTGGCTAGCTAGTTTCAACTGGAGATTCTAGATTCTAGATAAAGGTAAGTCAATAATAGAATCCGTTCCACATTGAGTGAGGCGGGTTGCAGGAAAGTATATCTTGTAGAAGGATGAAAAGTCTGATAGGGAAATATGTACGAAAAATAGGGTATTTACAGGCTATTTACAGACATACGATAAAAACACAACTGCACTACTACGCCATCTATTCGCCTCACTGTGCTTGCAGATGCACTCACACCTGCCTGCTGCCATTCCTGAGCAAACTCTGCACTGGTGGTGCCCCGATCCCGGAGCTGAATCAAATTTAGGAGACGGTCCTGGCGCTTGCTGGACTTTCTTGGGCGCCCTGAAGCCTTCTTCACAACAATTGAACCTCTCTCATTGAAGTTCTTGATGATCCGATAAATGGTTGATTTAGGTGCAATCTTACTAGCAGCAATATCCTTGCCTGTGAAGCCCTTTTTGTGCAAAGCAATGATGACGGCACATGTTTCCTTGCAGGTAACCATGGTTAACAGAGGAAGAACAATGATTTCATGCACCACCCTCCTTTTATTCTAATTCAATCAGCATTACAGAGTGATCTCCAACCTTGTCCTCGTCAACACTCTCACCTGTGTTAACGAGATAATCACTGACATGATGTCAGCTGGTCCTTTTGTGGCAGGGCTGAAATGCAGTGGAAATGTTTTTTTGAGGATTAAGTTCATTTTCATGGCAAAGAGGGACTTTGCAATTAATTGCAATTCATCTGATCACTCTTCATAACATTCTGAAGTATATGCAAATTGCCATCATAAAAACTGAGGCAGCAGACTTTGTGAAAATGTATATTTGTGTCATTCTCAAAACTTCTGACCACGACTCTGCAGTAAAATAACTACTGAGAAAATAACTTGGAGACAGAAAATATTACATAATTCTGGAAGCCAAGATAGAAACACTTACAGTGGGGAAAAAAAGTATTTAGTCAGCCACCAATTGTGCAAGTTCTCCCACTTAAAAAGATGAGAGAGGCCTGTAATTTTCATCATAGGTACACGTCAACTATGACAGACAAAATTAGAAAAAAAAATCCAGAAAATCACATTGTAGGATTTTTAATGCATTTATTTGCAAATTATGGTGGAAAATAAGTATTTGGTCAATAACACAAGTTTCTCAATACTTTGTTATATACCCTTTGTTGGCAATGACACAGGTCAAACGTTTTCTGTAAGTCTTCACAAGGTTTTCACACACTGTTGCTGGTATTTTGGCCCATTCCTCCATGCAGATCTCCTCTAGAGCAGTGATGTTTTGGGGCTGTCGCTGGGCAACACAGACTTTCAACTCCCTCCAAAGATTTTCTATGGGGTTGAGATCTGGAGACTGGCTAGGCCACTCCAGGACCTTGAAATGCTTCTTACGAAGCCACTCCTTCGTTGCCCGGGCGGTGTGTTTGGGATCATTGTCATGCTGAAAGACCCAGCCACGTTTCATCTTCAATGCCCTTGCTGATGGAAGGAGGTTTTCACTCAAAATCTCACAATACATGGCCCCATTCATTCTTTCCTTTACACGGATCAGTCGTCCTGGTCCCTTTGCAGAAAAACAGCCCCAAAGCATGATGTTTCCACCCCCATGCTTCACAGTAGGTATGGTGTTCTTTGGATGCAACTCAGCATTCTTTGTCCTCCAAACACGACGAGTTGAGTTTTTACCAAAAAGTTATATTTTGGTTTCATCTGACCATATGACATTCTCCCAATCCTCTTCTGGATCATCCAAATGCACTCTAGCAAACTCAGACGGGCCTGGACATGTACTGGCTTAAGCAGGGGGACACGTCTGCCACTGCAGGATTTGAGTCCCTGGCGGCGTAGTGTGTTACTGATGGTAGGCTTTGTTACTTTGGTCCCAGCTCTCTGCAGGTCATTCACTACGTCCCCCCGTGTGGTTCTGGGATTTTTGCTCACCGTTCTTGTGATCATTTTGACCCCACGGGGTGAGATCTTGCGTGGAGCCCCAGATCGAGGGAGATTATCAGTGGTCTTGTATGTCTTCCATTTCCTAATAATTGCTCCCACAGTTGATTTCTTCAAACCAAGCTGCTTACCTATTGCAGATTCAGTCTTCCCAGCCTGGTGCAGGTCTACAATTTTGTTTCTGGTGTCCTTTGACAGCTCTTTGGTCTTGGCCATAGTGGAGTTTGGAGTGTGACTGTTTGAGGTTGTGGACAGGTGTCTTTTATACTGATAACAAGTTCAAACAGGTGCCATTAATACAGGTAACGAGTGGAAGACAGAGGAGCCTCTTAAAGAAGAAGTTACAGGTCTGTGAGAGCCAGAAATCATGCTTGTTTGTAGGTGACCAAATACTTATTTTCCACCATAATTTGCAAATAAATGCATAAAAAATCCTACAATGTGATTTTCTGGAAAAAAAATTCTCAATTTGTCTGTCATAGTTGACGTGTACCTATGATGAAAATTGCAGGCCTCTCTCATCTTTTTAAGTGGGAGAACTTGCACAATTGGTGGCTGACTAAATACTTTTTTCCCCCACTGTATCTTGTTCAGTCCTAAAAAATTCCCAACAAAGTACACCAGCCAGTCTGATTTGCACTGGACCATGACATGAATACAGGCCTTATTTGAGCGTGAGCACAGGTTGTCTCGCTCGTCTATTAAAAGAGATGATTTCCCAGTGTGTTGAGAGGCAATCAGCACCTGTCTTTGTTTCATCATCCGACGAACTAGTTTGATACCACCTTCTCCGCCATCAAAGTGTGAGTGTTCTAATGTTCCATCTGTCGGAAAAGTGATACCTCAGATCATCTCCAAAGTGTCTCTATTGCAAGTGTGTCTTCACAGATAATTTGTAAAGCTTCAGCTGCAAATTAGCCATGAAAGAGAGGCGTCTGGCCCCCCATAACACAACCCTGAGAGCCGTCCGTGAGAGCCCATTCTGGCCTCTGTGGAGGCTGCAGTGCATTTAAAGGAACATTGTGAATCCATATTCAAGGCTGGAAAGAAAATTTAAGCTGAGGCCTTGGATCTCTCAAACAAAACGTAGTACTTCTAACAATGGAGCCCACATTAAAACTACAATGAGACCCAATGCACCGCCACGACAATAGGCACTCTGAATGGGTGAGGTGTTTGTTTTGGAGATGGGCAAAGGACAAATAACTTAGATTAAGTGTTATGAGTACTCTGATGAAGGCTATAACCCCCCTTTCTTGGAAGACTATAGCTGTGGCACAAATGATGAGTGGGTTGAAGAAACACTACAACCACCACTAGTGAAGTGCATCCTAGGAACCTTTGGAAATAATGTATTTGTTCAAAGTCAATGACACATTTCAATGGAAGCTTTACTTTGATTCCAAATCACACTTTACTCTCTGTACATATTAAGCAGTAGCGGATCAAGTGTATGTCTGAAGACGGGTCTGAACACTAATGATAATCAGATAGCCCAAATAAGTTGTTTCACAAGTATAGCTAATAGGACAGGATACTCCAATTACCAGACCCACTGTAGTCAATTATGGTTGTCAGGACCCGCCTAGTGTCTACTTGAAAGAGTTCCCGACCAACGAATGGAGGAAACGTTTTTTAAAAGACTTCAATCACACTTTCATCTTTCCTTCATGGGAAAATAATTACCTAATCACAGACCAGACCACCATGCTATTCAGTTATCCACTGGTAGACAATATTGCTTCATGTTGATTAGCCTAACCAAAGAAAACTGTCTGCAATGCATTGTGTTAAATTCATACAGCGCTTTGGGGGGTACCATGCCTTATGATGATACGCGATGTACAGTATGCTATCTGTAGAGATTTTCTAACTAAACTCCCAAGTGCAATTTCAACTCCCCTAAAATATGCACGCAATAACGCACTGTTATAACTGAGCGTTAACGGGAATAACCGCACACCTCCAGTGATGTGAGAAGCCACAATATATAAGTGTATTAGTATATTGGTGAAACTAGTGGTTTGTTTACAGTTTTATATGTGACCGACCGGCTCGATTCGGTCTTATGTAGCAAAATTTGAAATGGTGTTTTTTACATTGGATAAAAGTAGAGACTAAGAGCTAGAAAATGGTATATCATACACTACAGTTGAGGAACAATGGGAAATTAATTCTGCTTTGAAAGTTGATAAACTTGTAACCTCATCTTGAATGTTTTGGTACATACTGGAGAGCTCTTCTTTGTCTACACCCATTCAGCATGTTCACACTCTCTTAAGCTTTAGCCACACCCATCTCTTTAAGGATTCACATGTGAGACTATGTACTAAACAACCAAAGATTTCAAGACTAAAGGGTGGTTTATACTACGGGTGTGTTCGTAAATTGAATTTGGAGTTCTAGAGTGTGCTTTGGGTGTTCGTAAATTCAGAACGTTGACAGATTGTCCGTTCGTAAATTCAGAGCGTTTCGGTCTAGGAGCATTCAGAGCGCACACTGGACGCTCTGGCCAAGGAATACAGTTGATCCGAGCATTCTGAACTAACAACAGTAGTCAAGCACCCAAGCTAACTGGCTAAAGTTGGCTAGCTTGCTAGCTACTTCCAGACACAAATGAGAGAACAACTCATTCTGTGTTGGTGACTGCAACTGTGCTGCTGACAACAATTTAATTACGCTTTTTTGCCAAAGTTTACTGACACCGGCCATATTCAACAGGTGTTGAGCGTTAGTAAATTTGTTAGTTATTCTGCGCTCTGGCACACTCAGACGAGAGTTCTCTGAAATTGGAGTAGATAGCCAGAGCGAATTTACCAGCTACGTCTATAGACAGTTGTCGCAGTGAACATTCTATTGAAATCGTTACTTGCATAGTGGAGACTTTTGTTTAGACATGTAGCTAGCTAGCTAAATAATGAACCATAACCCAACTCATAATGTTACTACCCTGCATGAATCTATAGATAGCTAACCAACCAGGTTCAATGTTAGCTAGCTAACATTAGGCTGTAATTAGCAATGCAAATAGCTCTGAGATATGAATAATATAACTACACAGATCATACACGTAATGTTAGCTAGCTAGCTAACAGTACGCTTTAACTTGCAATGAAAACGACTTTCTGAAAATGTAGATAGCTAGACTATCTTACCCATATACATGGATGGACGCTTCTCCCTCTCTGTCACGGATGCCATGGTTGCCCTTAGTTTGAAGATGTAATCCGTAACAGGTTTTTTATACAACATCTTTCTGTGTGTTCTCTTTTCGACTCAGTCTGCATATTTGCAATCAAACGCAAGAATATTCTCCATCTCCTTAGCTATCATACTCTAATTCCACTGATTTCAAAACGCGGTCCTCCAGAAAGTGGAGAGCAACACTTATGCAAGTTCTAATACGTGATATATTTCAAAAAAGCTGCGTTAGAAAGGATTACCTACACATACTGACCAGCTCATACTATAGACAGAAGCGTGCTACATGGCAGACCAATGTGAACTAATCTCTCGGCATGTCCAGCCCACTCATTATCTCAGCCAATCATGGCTAGTGGGAAGGTTGCTGTCTTTTTCCATGGCTAAACCAACTGTGCTTGTAATTTAACAATTTTATTCATATTTACAGATGGCATACAATTTTGTTATTAAGGCACATGAAAGGTCACTTGTTCCAGAAGGCATTTCTGCCAAAAACCACATTTTGATTTAAAAAAAAAGTTTACGTTCAAATGGCGGCGCTCCTGTGAAGTAGTGACGCACGACATACGCCTGGTTTCCTGAAACAAGTCACATATATACAGTTGAAGTTGGAAGTTTACATACACCTTAGCCAAATACATTTAAACTCAGTTTTTCACAATTCCTGACATTTAATCCTAGTAAAAATGCCCTGTCTTAGGTCAGTTAGGATCACCACTTTATTTTAAGAATGTGAAATGTCATAATAATAGAGATAATTTTTTATTTATTTAACTAGGCAAGTCAGTTAAGAACAAATTCTTATTTACAATTACGGTCTACACCGGCCAAACCAGGACGACGCTGGGCCAATTGTGCGCTGCCCTATGGGACTCCCAATCACGGCTGGTTGTGATACAGCCTGGAATCGAACCAGGGGGTCTGTAGTGACGCCTCAAGCACTGAGATGCAGTGCCTTAGACCGCTGCCCACTCGGGAGAATGATTTATTTCAGCTTTTATTTCTTTCATCACATTCCCAGTGGGTCAGAAGTTTACATACACTCAATTAATATTTGGTAGAATTGCCTTTAAATTGTTTAACTTGGGTCAAATGTTTTGGGTAGCCTTCCACAAGCTTCCCACAATGTGTTGGGGGAATTTTGGCCCATTCCGCCTGACAGAGCTGGTGTAACTGAGTCAGGTTTGTAAGCCTCCTTGCTCGCACACGCTTTTTCAGTTCTGCCCACAAATGTTCTATAGGATTGAGGTCAGGGCTTTGTGATGGCCACTCCAATACCTTGACCTTGTTGTCCTTAAGCCATTTTGCTACAACTTTGGAATTATGCTTGGGGTCATTGTCCATTTGGAAGACCCATTTGCGACCAAGCTTTAACTTCCTGACTGATGTCTTGAGATGTTGCTTCAATATATCCACATCATTTCCCTTCCTCATGATGCCATCTATTTTGTGAAGTGCACCAGTCCCTCCTACAGCAAAGCACCCCCACAGCATGATGCTGCCACCCCCGTCCTTCACGGTTGGGATGGTGTTCTTCGGCTTGCAAGCACCCCCTTTTTCCTCCAAACATAACGATGGTCATTATGGCCAAACAGTTCTATTTTTGTTTCATCAGACCAGATGACATTTCTCCAAAAAGTACGATCTTTCTCCCCATGTGCAGTTGCAAACCGTAGTCTGGCTTTTTTATGGCGGTTTTGGGGCAGTGGCTTGTTCCTTGCTGAGTGGCCTTTCAGGTTATGTCGATATAGGACTGGTTTTACTTTGGATATAGATACTTTTGTACCTGTTTCCTCCAGCATCTTCACAAGGTCCTTTGCTGTTGTTCTGGGATTGATTTGCACTTTTCGCACCAAAGTACGTTCCTCTCTAGGAGACAGAACGCGTCTCCTTCCTGAGCGGTATGACGGCTGCGTGGTCCCATGGTGTTGATACTTGCGTACTATTGTTTGTACAGATGAACGTGGTACCTTCAGGCGTTTGGAAATTGCTCCCAAGGATGAACCAGACTAGTATTTTTCTGAGGTCTTGACTGATTTCTTTTGATTTTCCCATTTTCCCAAGAAAAGAGGCACTAAGTTTGAAGGTAGGCCTTGAAGTACATCCACAGATACACCTCCAATTGACTCAAAATATGTCAATTAGCCTATCAGAAGCTTCTAAAACCATGACATAATTTTCTGGAATTTTCCAAGCTCTTTAAAGGCACAGTCAACTTAGTGTATGTAAACTTTTGACCCACTGGAATTGTGATACAGTGAATTATAAGTGAAATAATCTGTCTGTAAACAATTGTTGGAAAAATTACTTGTGTCATGCACAAAGTAGATGTCCTAACTGACTTGCCAAAACTATAGTTTGTTAACAAGACATTTTTGGAGTGGTTGAAAAACTAGTTTTAATTATTCCAACCTTAGTGTATGTAAACTTCCGACTTGAAATGTAGATCCTGTTTGACATGTTGTTTTGTTGCCTATGTCGTTATGTCACCTATGGACATTTTATACCTTCAGGAATCAAGTTAACCAATGTTACTTATTTTGATAGGCCTATCCACTGGAGGGTTGCTTAAACCAACAAAGCTCTCAGGCTGACAGAATCCCTCACATCCACTCAAAGTCCCCTTCTAGGGTTATACAGTCTTTCCACATCCATTTGTAAGGAATTGGTGTTTATCTCAACAAGGTGCATGCATTAAGGACCTGCCAAACAGCTTTGACAAGGCTGTGTCACCGACTTCCTCGCTTCTTTTTTTTTTTTTTTTGCCCACCTGCGTTTGCAGTCAGAATCACATAAAATGGAACATTAACAAATGTGTTTTCTGACGTAATTATCCTACTGGGTCTGAAAGGACTGCCGGGCTGAAAACCCACGGAAAGAGTTTGACAGTGACCCGAGGGAGTGGGAGGGAGACGTGCAGGGGAGAGAGGGAGACACAGGGGTAAGGTGTGGGCCTTATAAAATCACATGTCAAATTTGCAGTTTCACATGTGAAATCATATTTTCACATGTGAAATAGCTGTTTTCACATGCTGAGCTTAAGTTTCACACGTGAAACCATATTTTCAAATGTATTACTGGCTTCCTGTTAAGGCAAGGGCTGATTTCAAGGTTTTACTGTTAACCTATAAAGCGTTACATGGGCTTGCTCCTACCTATCTTTCCGAGTTGGTCCTGCCGTACATACCAATACGTACGCTACGGTCACAAGACGCAGGCCTCCTAATTGTCCCTAGAATTTCTAAGCAAACAGCGGGAGGCAGGGCTTTCTCCTATAGATCTCCATTTTTATGGAACAGTCTGCCTACCCATGTGAGAGACGCAGACTCGGTCTCAACCTTTAAGTCTTTACTGAAGACTTATCTCTTCAGTAGGTCATATGATTGAGTGTAGTCTGGCCCAGGAGTGTGAAGGTGAACGGAAAGGCTGGAGCAACGAACAGCCCTTGCTGTCTCTGCCGGGCCGGTTCCCCTCTCCACTGGGGTTCTCTGCCTCTAACCCTGTTGCAGGGGCTGAGTCACTGGCTTGCTGGTGCTCTTTCATGCCGTCCCTGGGAGGGGTGCGTCACTTGAGTGGGTTGAGTTACTGACGTGATCTTCCTGTCTGGGTTGGTGCCCCCCCCTTGGTTTGTGCTGTGGTGGAGACCTCTGTGGGCTATACTCGGCCTTGTCTCAGGATTGTAAGTTGGTGGTTGGGGATATCCCTCTAGTGGTGCGGGGGCTGTGCTTTGGCGGAGTGGGTGGGGTTATATCCTTCCTGTTTGGCCCTGTCCGGGGGTTTCTTCGGATGGGGCCACAGTGTCTCCGGACCGCTCCTGTCTCAGCCTCCAGTATTTATGCTGCAGTAGTTTATGTGTCGGGGGGCTGGGGTTAGTTGGTTATACCTGGAGTACTTCTCCTGTCTTATCCAGTGTCCTGTGTGAATTTAAGTATGCTCTCTCTAATTCTCTCGTTCTCTCTTTCTCTCTGAGAACCTGAGCCCTAGGACCATACGTCAGGACTACCGGGCATGATGACACCTTGCTGTCCCCAGTCCGCCTGGCCTTGCTGCTATTCCAGTTTCAACTGTTCTGCCTGCGGCTACGAAACCCCTACCTGTCCCAGACCTGCTGTTTTCAACTCTTAATGATCGGCTATGAAAAGCCAACTGAGAGACCTGAGCCCTAGGACCATACGTCGGGACTACCGGCCGTGGTGACTCCTTGCTGTCCCCAGTCCGCCTGGCCTTGCTGCTATTCCAGTTTAAACTGTTCTGCCTGCGGTTATGGAACCCCTACCTGTCCCAGACCTGCTGTTTTCAACTCTTAATGATCGGCTATGAAAAGCCAACTGAGATTTATTCCTGATTATTATTTGACCATGCTTGTCACTTATGAACATTTTTGAACATCTTGGCATGGTTCTGTTATAATCTCCACCCGGCACAGCCAGAAGAGGACTGGCCACCCCTCATAGCCTGGTTCCTCTCTAGGTTTCTTCCTAGGTTTTGCCTTTCTAGGGAGTTTTTCCTAGCCACCGTGCTTCTACACCTGCATTACTAGCTGTTTGGGGTTTTAGGCTGGGTTTCTGTACAGCACTTCGAGATATTAGCTGATGTAAGAAGGGCTATATAAAATAAAATTGATTGATTGAAATTGATATTACATTTAGAGTTCACATGTGAGGTGAATAACATGTTTTCATCTAACATGTGAACTGCAGTTTCCCGTGAAATGTGCGATTTCACATGTTAAAAACATTCACATGTGGAATTGCATTTTCACATGTGGAATTGCATTTTTACATGTGGAATTGCATTTTTACATGTGAAAAAATTCACATGTGAAAATCCCATTTGCAGTTTCATATGTGAAAGACCTCCACATGTGATTGTTTTTCACATGAGATTTTCACAGGTGAAAGTGAGATTTTCACATGTGAAACTGCAAATTTGATGTTCACATGTGAATGTTTTTCACACGTGAAACTGCATATCCGATTTTCACATTTTGCAGGAAATTTTACGTGAAACTGCAATTCTCATGTGATGTGAAATAATGTTATTCTCCTCACATGTGAAAAGATGGTGTTAACATGTTGCAGTAGCAATGTTTCCACCATTGGAATTAGGGTGACCACATCTAAAAAGACCAAATGCGGGACAAGGGAACGATTTTGAGGGACATTCACGGAACAGTGGACAGAATACATTTTTTAGAGGGGGTTAATGGATCACATTGCTCCATCCAATTTTAGGCTTATATATTAATCATACGTGCACATTGATTCTTGAAGAATATAACGTATAAATGCTTCATGAGCTTAGTTCAACTGTTTTTTCTCCAATGTTTGTAAACAAAGTAAATGTAAATAAAACTCTGTATAGCCTAAAAACATGGTTAAAACTAATTAGTCAGTGCTTGCATCCATAGCGCAGTCTATGTTACATTTCTCCAGCTCCATCCCTTAGCTTTTTAGCGAAACTGTGGCGGGGAGGACACTTTGTGGATGTTTCAATTAAACATTGTTGCTTTAAACACCTTTAATAGAGTAATAGAGTAATAGTGTTATTATATGATGCAATCCTCTAGTGAGTCAGTTAGTTTTGTGCCATTAATATCAAGCAAAACTTCTGAAGTTGAGAACAAAATTCTTAGTATTGCAAACAAAAATAATGATATTTAAAGCAAAACATAAACCCAAAAGTATTGATAGCAAAACATTGTAAGTAAATATTTTTTTAGATTTCCATGTGAATGTTTTTCATGCACATGGAAACTGCAAAATGCAATTCCACATGTGAAAATTTGATTTCAGATATGAATGTTTTTCACATGTGAAACTGCATATCCGATTTTCACATTTTGTGTGACATTTCACATGTGAAACTACAATTCACATGTGAAGTGAAATAATGTTATTCTCCTCACTGAAACTGAATATAGGATTTTCACATGAAAGTTTTTAACATGTGAAACCGCAAATTTCAAATGTGAAAACATGTTATTCTCCTCAAAGTGGTCGTTAACATGTGAACTCTAAATTGAATACATATGAAAATATGGTTTCACGTGTGAAGTTTAAGCTGAATATGTGAAAACAGCTATTGCAAATTTGACATGTTCTTTTTTTTGTAGTGGAGATGCCTGGAGTATGTCGTTCTGACAGCAGCCTGCCGTCCTTGGCCCTGTCCTCAGCGGCAGACTAGAAGAGATATTTAAAACACCAGCTACGCCTCGCTTGAGCAATGTTGTCAAGCACTTAACCCCACCTATCTGGCTGACCTCCGATGAGGACCCTGGGAAATAAACTATTGAATCTTCACTGAATAGGGTAATTGTGCCTGAGAGGTAAACTCACATTGATTTACATGTAATACAGATGCGGATAGGTTCTCTATGGTGTTGTTGTTTTTGTTGATGCTATAGGAAATTGTATACATTTCTAGGCTAATGTTGAAAATTTTACACTATCATGGGTACTCAATGTCAATCCACTCTGTGGAGCATTAGTCCATGAAGCTGATGGGAGATGTTTGAGATGTGAGAGAGGCTGACGACCTATTGTATTCTGCACAATAATGTGTACTACTGTATATACCAATTACCTCTGTATATACCAATGGTCAATCACAGTGGTATGTTAACACATAATCATGTAATTGTTGGTGTGCCCAAGGGCTAACGGATACATATACACACCCACACGCACACACATGTATATGGGCGTGCGTTAGTGATGCGTGGGTAAGCTGTTTGTTCACCCACACCCGCCCGCAAATGATAAAAACCCATCCGCAACCACCCGACTATACACTACCGTTCAAAAGTTTGGGGTCACTTAGAAATGTCCTTGTTTTCCATGAAAACATACATGAAATTAGTTTGAATATTAGTTTGAATGATTTTTTATTAAAATAATAATTGTGTCCTTCAACCTTTGCTTTTGTCAAAGAATCCTCAATTTGCAGCAATTACAGCCTTGCAGACCTTTGGCATTCTAGTTGTAAATTTGTTGAGGTAATCTTAAGAGATTTCACCCCATGCTTCCTGAAGCACCTCCCACAAGTTGGATTGGCTTGATGGGCACTTCTTGCGTACCATACGGTCAAGCTGCTCCTACAACAGCTCAATAGGGTTGAGATCCGGTGACTGTGCTGGCCACTCCATTATAGACAGAATACCAGCTGACTGCTTCTTTCCTAAATAGTTATTGCATAGTTTGGAGCTGTGCTTTGGGTCATTGTCCTGTTGTAGGAGGAAATTGGTTCCAATCAAGCGCCATCCACAGGGTATGGCATGGCGTTGCAAAATGGAGTGACAGCCTTCCTTCTTCAAGATCCCTTTTACCCTGTACAAATCTCCCACTTTACCACCACCAAAGCACCCACAGACCATCACATTGCCTCCACCATGCTTGAAAGATGGCATCAAGCACTCCTCCAGCATCTTTTCATTTGGTCTGCGTCTCACAAATGTTCTTCTTTGTGATCTGAACACCTCAAACTTCGATTTGTCTGTCCATAACACTTTTTTCCAATCTTCCTCTGTCCAGTGTCTGTGTTCTTTTGCCCATCATAAGCTTTTCTTTTTATTGGCCAGTCTGAGATATGTATTTTTCTTTTTCAACTCTGTCTAGAAGGTCAGCATCCCGGAGTCGCCTCTTCACTGTTGACGTTGAGACTGGTGTTTTGCGGGTACTATTTAATGAAGCTGCCAGTTGAGGACCTGTGAGGCGTCTGTTTTGCAAACTAGACACTCTAATGTATTTGTCCTCTTGCTCAGTTGTGCACCGGGGCCTCCCATTCGTCTTTCTATTCTGGTTAGAGCCAGTTTGCGCTGTCCTGTGAAGGGAGTAGTACACAGCGTTGTACAAGATCTTCAGTTTCTTGGCAATTTCTCGTGGAATAGCCTTCATTTCTCAGAACAAGAATAGACTGACGAGTTTCAGAAGAAAGTTATTTGTTTGTGGCCATTTTGAGACAATCCACAATTGCTGATGCTCCAGATACTCAACTAGTCTCAAGAAGGACAGTAATAATTGCAAAAGGGTTTTCTAATGCTCAACTAGCCTTTTAAAATGATAAACTTGGATTAGCAAACACACCGTGCCATTGGAACACAGGACTGATGGTTGCTGATAATGGGCCTCAGCAGATTCCAGCTACAATAGCAACATTATTTACAACATTAACAATGTCTACACTGTATTTCTGATCAATTTGATGTTATTTTAATGGACAAAAAAATTGCTTTTCTTTCGAAAACAAGGACATTTCTAAGTGACCCCAAACTTTTGAACGGTAGTGTATGTGATAAAGTGAAAATCTGAGGCCCGCACCCGACCATAACCCGCAAATATAGAAACTGCGCAGTAGGCTATAGTCAGAGAAGGCGGAACGATTTTGTGACAGGGGTTGCAGGACTGTTTTTTGCCTCATTTAGATATGTTTCTGCTTATAATTTCAGATATTTTGGTAGGCTATTTGTTAGTCAACTTGTCTATAATTAGATACATGCAGCTTCTCTTCTGTCACTATGTGTTGCCCTAGAAGACTAAAGAAACCCTTGCTCACCAGAATATAAATCGATAGAATGAATGCTTTAATCTAGTTTACATCAGTAAAGTTCTCTCTCATCTCTGCTTCTTTCGCAGAGCAAAGATGTTTAGGGAGAGGGGAGAAAACGCAATAACAAAACAAAAAATTAAAAAGTGAAATTATCTGTGCATAATTGCCAACTGACATCAGTTTGAACAGTTGTAAGGAAATAGAAAACTGTGAAATTGACCCAACATGTTTCTGATAAGATTTAAGTTCAGCTTGAATGCATATTTTATGTGGTTGAAATACTATCAGCTTTTATGATGCTGATAAAGATAGCACCTTTACAGACGGTCCCTAACTGCCAGTAGCAGTGTGTGGGTAAAATCACTAGGGAAGCCAAGCCAGAAAAAAAAACATATTACAACCTATGTGTTGTGATAATTGCGTTGTTCGCACTATAACATGTTAGCTCATATAACTTGCCATCGTGATATATAGGCCTAAGGCCGAGACAATAAGAAGACACAGTGGCAGAATACATTCCACCACACCCTTGTTTCATCACAAAACCAGAGAGCATCCTCTGTCCGGTGAAGTCCACAAAGCATATTGCATGTAACAGTTACATGACCTACAGCATGGTCAAGCAAGTTAATGTTTCCAACATTTTTGGACTACTAAACAACTATTGATTTAGAACCACAGAGAGTTACCGCAAGTCGCAAAGAAAACAGGAGCTGCCTCCACTATTCCAGAACCATTTCAACTTCAATATTTCAACATCATCAAATCAACTTTGCTTAGTCTAATACAGTGACAATCAATGTAAGCTAAATATGATGTGGCTGTCCATGATTCTGATTTCTGTTGTGTGTGTGTATGTGTGGGTATGTCACGTTCGTTGAGTTCAGGATTGGACCAAGGTGCAGCGTGGAATGCATACATGTTTATTGACTAAGTTAACACACAACAAAACAACAAAAGCAACGTAACGTGAAGCTCACAATGGCTACACACAAACAAGCCAAGCAAGAGTCAAGATCCCACAACATAGGTAGGCAAAATGGCTACCTAAGTATGATCCCCAATCAGAGACAACGATCGACAGCTGCCTCTGATTGGGAACCGCCACCGGGCCAACATAGATCTACAAACATAGAATGTACACATGGAAATTCACACATTCACCAAACCAACTAAAGAAAACCGGACTCTCAAGGCCAGGGCGTGACAGGGTAAGTTAAAAAAACATGTTGAAACGCCAATGTCTTCCTCCTCCTCTCTTTCATGTTGACGAAACGGTCTATGACTATGGCTAAAATGCTTGCTCGCTAGCCTAACTTCCTTTCATGGGCAGCGATGAGCGAGCTAGTTAACATTAGCCTACTACATCCAGCTACATATAGAACTTCCATCCTCTCAGGCCAGGTGCACAATGTATGAATTTATGGTTAGATTAGAATCTCCGTTATAATCATTGGCCAGTACGGAGAATTAAGTAAAACCACAAGTCCGAATCTCTATCTCCATCCATGGCTAATTTGGGAAAGGGCCAATTTTAGCTAGCAAGATAGCCACCGGAGGACAACGACACAACGAGATGCAATGATTCAAGTTTGTTCTGTCAATTACGTTTTGCTTTTGATGTGATGTAATTGGTGTGAAGCCAAATCCAAACTGGTTTCCCTTGACACTTTTTTTTGGTGCACCAGGACCATTCATAGTTGAGCTCACTCAGTTTAGCTCAATGCTGATTGGCTATTATTTTATACATTTTTTATCAAGGGAGGCCAAATGCTCGCTGGCCTCTCTTGCATTCAATGCTACGGGCGGCAACGTCATATTATTTTTGACCAGACAACATCAGATAGATGGGCTACACATACAGATACAGAGGGGCGCTGTTTCACTCGCTCGGATGCTGTCTCTGGTGAGATATTCAGCCTCTTGCGAATTGAAGGAAAATTATGAAACACAGAGAGACGAAAGATATATGATTGTATACGTTTGTATTTTTTTCTTGGTCCATTTTTTGTCGAAGCCTGGCTTCCCTTGGCATCAATGAATACACACCACTGCTAACTGCGGATTCGCATTCTCTCAAGATAATGAAATAAATAAAACATATTTCTCCACTCCTTTTCCTAAGTGTATCATTTGGTGTATCATTTTACTGCAAGAAATGCTTAATTCTGCAGGAGTGAATATTAAGGCTATGTGAGAGGTTATAGACCTACAGTCAATGTCCAGATTTCAGTTTCCATTTAACCCATCTGAACAGTAGGCTACAGTTCCCTTGACGTTGGTTGGGAGGCCGTTGGTTGGGAGGCCCCCCACCTGGCAGCAAAACATTTTAGTGGCCCCCCTCTTGACGGTGGAGAGAATTGTTTTTGTTTTCAAGTTAGTTTCCTGCAATTCTACACATTTTGCCATGGGGCGGAGAGAAAGTGTTTGGCAGTTTTACAGCTAATTTCCTGCAATTCTAACCATGTGGCATGGGTGGAGATACATTTTTGCAGTTTTAAAGCCAAATTGCTGCAATTCTAAACATTTTGTAATTACTTATGCCATGTTAATATGATATCAGAGTGAGAATGACTAACAAAATCTATGGAGGTCACAGCTCCCGGGCATGTTCCCTGCATGACTGGTCGGTATTTGGCCATGATTACTACAAGTTTAGATAGCTGGCTAGACTAACTACCAATCAAAAAATGGTTTGCTGACATGGCTAATTGAGTGACTGTCAGTGACTTACATAACAATAGAAAACTGCTGATGCACAACCAAATTTCAAATTTGCACCTGGTGTATTCTAGTATTCTTAGCCTACTCTCAATGGTAAGTTGAGACCCCGACTGAGTTCATAACAATAGAAATATGCCGCTTATGCCTGGAACCGGCCCTGTCTACAGTGTCCAGGTGTCAGTTTCCATTTAACCCATCTGACAGTAGGCTACAGTTCCCTTGAAGTGCCATAGGCCTATTTGAAGTCCTCATCTTGTGACTGTCGAATTTGTAGCCTATAGCACCTCAGAATCATCAGTCTGGCACAGCCTCTGCCGAGGAAGGCGAACAGTGGCGGCATTATGCTTCACATTCGATTTGACCACTTCACCAAATCTTTCCCAAACATTACTTTTCTGGCCCTCCCTTCTCTTTATTTTCTTTTTTTGTAATATTTTATTTCACTTCCTTCTTTTATTCCTTTGACAATAAACAAAATCATACATAGACAAAAAAAACAGACAGCTTAACATTTACAGTGCCTTCGGAAAGTATTCAGACCCCTTGACTTTTTTCACATTTTGTTACGTTACAGCCTTATTCTAAAATGAATTAAATAAAACAATTTCCTCAGCAATCTACACTCAATACCCCACAATGACAAAGCGAAAACAGGTTTTTATAAATGTTTGCAAATGTATTAAAAACAAAAAACAGAAATACCTTATTTACATAAGTATTCAGACCCTTTGCTTTGAGACTCAAAATTTAGCTCAGGTGCATCCAGTTTCCATTGATCATCCTTGGATGTTTCTACAACTTGATTGGAGTCCACCTGCGGTAAATTAAATTGATTGGACATGATTTGGAAAGACACACACATTTCTATACAGTGAGGGAAAAAAGTATTTGATCCCCTGCTGATTTTGTACATTTGCCCACTGACAAAGAAATGATCAGTCTATAATTTTAATGGTAGGTTTATTTGAACAGTGAGTCCTTCACTGGGGAAGGGTACCAAAACATTTCTGCAGCATTGAACGTCCCCAAGAACACAGTGGCCTCCATCATTTTTAAATGGAAGCAGTTTGGAACCACCAAGACTCTTCCTAGAGCTGGCTGCCCTGCCAAACTGAGCAATCGGGGGACAAGGGCCTTGGTCAGGGAGGTTACCCAGAACCCGATGGTCACTCTGACAGAGCTCTAGAGTTCCTCTGTGGAGATGGGAGAACCTTCCAGAAGGACAACCATCTCTGCAACACTCCACCAATTAGGCCTTTATGATAGAGTGGCCAGACGGAATCCATTCCTCAGTAAAAGGCACATGACAGCCCGCTTGGAGTTTGTCAAAAGGCACCTAAAGACTCTCAGACCATGAGAAACAAGATTCTCTGGTCTGATGAAACCAAGATTTAACTCTTTGGCCTAAATACCAAGCATCACGTCTGGAGGAAACCTGGCACCATCTCTACGGTGAAGCATGCTGTGGGGATGTTTTTCAGTGGCAGGGACTGGGAGACTAGTCAGGATCGAGGCAAAGATGAACGGAGCAAAGTACAGAGAGATCCTTGATGAAAACCTGCTCCAGAGCGCTCAGGACCTGAGACTGGGGGCGAAGGTTCACCTTCCACCAGGACAACGACCCTAAGCACACAGCCAAGACAACGCAGGAGTGGCTTCGGGACAAGTCTCTGAATTTCCTTGTGTGGCCCAGACTTGAACCCGATCGAACATCTCTGGAGAGACCTGAAAATAGCCAAGCAGCATCGCTCACCATCCAACCTGACAGAGCTTTAGAGGATCTAGCAGACGCTCTTATCCAGAGCGACTTATAGTTAGTGAGTGCATACATTTTCATACTGGCCCCCCGTGGGAAACGAACCCACAACCCTGCCGTTACAAGCGCCATGCTCTACCAACTGAGCTACACTTACTGCGTAAAGGGTCTGAATACTAGTGATATGTCCATTTTTTTTATTAGCAAACATTTCTAAAAACACGTTTTTGCTTTGTTATCATGAGGTATTGTGTGTAGCTTGATGAGATGTAATCAATTTTAGAATAAGGCTGTAACCTAACAAAATGTGGAAAAATTCAAGGGGCCTGAATACTTTCCTCCACAAACACCAATGGCCTCTTTATATTCAACTCTCCATTTCGCAGATTTTCTCTTACTGAATTAAACTCTGACATTGTCTTTTTGCCTCAGTGGATCGACTTTACTTTTTCAGCACATTCCAAAAGCATTTGGTGATTGGTGTGGTGGTCGTACAGTTAGGCCCTAAAGCCCTAAACTTAAGCTTACACACTAATGCCAGATAGCCTAAAAATAATGAAGGAAAAACCTCAATAGATAGAAATTCCACAAGAATTATACATTTATGGATTTTATAATGCATTCTTTTGTCTTTATTCAACCCACCTGCACACAATATTTAATGACCTTAAAAGCACACCCCGCGCGAGTTATGAGTCAACCCGCGCTAGTGCATGTCTCTCTCTCAACCCCCCCCCCCCCCATTCTCTGCTCCAAAGCTGAGAGCTATTGGCTTGTGCGCCTTAATTATTTCACTCTCTCTCACACAGGCTGCCCGACCGCAGGACACACAGACACCGCGCTCCATCTGTCTGCATTGTGAAGCAGAGATGCCGTCGCTGTTCGCCATCCTCGGCTGAGACTGCGACAGACTGGCCCTGTGTAAACGTTGTCAGTGCGGGGTAACCTGTTACTGGTGACAGTCGACGACGACAAATGCTCGAGACCCTCGCGCAGCATCCCCTGTCCGATGGTGAGGAAGACGACCGGCGCAGTGATGGGACAGTTTTCGGGGGGATGCTACCGGAGTTTGGTCATCCTCGTGTTTCTCGGGTTGCAGTTCCCTTGTACGGTGGCACGAGGTAAGAACAGTTCAGAATGTGTAATATTTGTTTTTGCCAGAACAGCTGTGTGTTGTGCAAGTGCAGGTATTTGCTATAATGTAGGTTAGTCAGGGTGTGTGCTATGGTATCCAATCGGACAAACTAACTGTAGTATGCTAAACTTTGTCAATATTATTCTTGGTATTTTAACCGTATTTTAAATGCTTCCCCTTCTTCCGTCAACGTCCGCAATTATAGGCTATGTTATAACACCTATCATATACATGTGAGTTATAGGCTACAAATAATATATCATCATATCTGACCCTAGGCTAATTATCTTAGAAAAAAGGGTTCCAAAAGAGTTCTTCGGCTGTCCCCATAGGAGACCCCTTTTTGGTTCCAGGTAGAATACTTTCTACAGAGGGTTCTACATGGAACCCAAAAGGGTTCTACCTGTAACCAAAAAGGGTTCTTCAAAGGGTTCTCCTGTGGGGACCCTAAGAGTGTAGGGAGTAAGACAATAATGCAGTGTATTCTGTCGGCCCACACCGCAGAAGGCAGAAGCGAAAATGAATCATACAACAATATTCAAGATAATACTGACTGGTTGTTGGTCATGGTCCAAATGTTTCTCAGAGAGACACCTTTTGGCTTTTGTGTGATTGAATTAAAATACATTGATTGTTTACAGCGGCGAAACGCTCGCTCAGATCTTCCATGCTGTGATGGTCTCTCCGGGAGAGGGATGGGTTCACATCCCAAAACACTGCTATTTGATGTAACACATAGTCGATAATGACAGTTCAGACATATTGGATTGAGTTGGACTTGTGATGTCCAAGTGTTGTAATTACAACACCTCGTTGGATAATTAAATGATGTGTTATGGTGAATAACGTGGGTACTTCATTTTATTATTATGAAAAGATTACATCAAATAGGCAACACATTGAAAACAATACTATTCCGGTAGTTAGGCTGATTCAACTTACATTAAGTCCTGCTATAGGTCTCGCTATGGACCCCATCACGATGCTCTCCTCCCTATTGAATCAACCCTGACCTCTTGACACCCACTTAACTTATTGCCTATCATCTCTTACAATGAGGCATTTGCAAGTCAATTAGCCATAAGGATTTTATTATTGCATATCAAGTATGGAAATCAACTGAACCTGCATAATGTAAATATTAGATTAGGGCTCTATTCAGCTTCAGGGGTTTAGCTTTTTGAGGCTGAGTTGGTTGAGATAGTGGGAGGTATTATAGTGTGTATTGGGAGATGGAAGTTCATTAATAAGGACTTGGATCCATCCCCATCCTTTTAAGCTTGTAAATAACCCTCATTGTCGTTTTCACTCTTCCCTCCTCTGTCGTTTTTCTCCTCATTCTTACTCTCTTGGCACCAGATGCTTCAGAAACCTAATGATTTTTGTTGTTCTACATCTCACTAGAGGACATTGATATCTCCAGACCATTGATAATCTGATCAGCGCCTATGTGTGCTCACCCAGCCTTGGGTGATAATATCCTAATGCTGGTTTCCGACCGTGTGATATTATTCTGCTATGTGTACTTATTTCATGATCCACTATATCAGAGACACAATTGAGACATAGCCTGCAGGTGTATAGTAAATGGAGTGATCTGAGTATTAGGGTTGAGGAGAGAAAAGAGAGACACAGACACACAGCACCAGTGGCAGGTTTGATAGTGCCGTTTGATGTTTCAGTTGTGACTCTCACCATCTGATGTGGAAAGAAAAAGAGAGAGAGAGAGAGAGAGAGAGAGAGAGAGAGAGAGAGAGAGAGAGAGAGAGAGAGAGAGAGAGAGAGAGAGAGAGAGAGAGAGAGAGAGAGAGAGAGAGAGAGAGAGAGAGAGAGAGATGAATAAAGGGCTACAGAGAGGAGTCATCTGTGGGAGACCCCATGTTTTATTTATCCCAAATATGTCAACCCGTCTCTCCAGCCACCGCTTTGATATAACTGACATTCAACATGAGAGGAATTAATGAGCTCAATATGGAGAGGATGCATGGGATTATCCAGGTTGTTTTTATTCTCTTTTTTTTGAATGTGTGAGGGTCCTATTGTCTTTCTTTTTTTGGAGAATGTCAAATCAAATCAAATGTTATTTGCCACATGCACCGAATACTATGGGTGTATATAATGATAAGAGTAAGAATAAAGAACAGAGTAGCAACGAGATATGATGAGGGTGAAAGTGTGTGTCAGTATGCATGTGTGTGTATGTGAATGTGTGTGGGTTTTGTGTGAGTGTCAGTGTAGTTTGTGTGAGTGAGTGTGTATACAGTGTGTATATCTGGGGTCTCCAACATTTTCTAGCATGAGAGCTACAGTTGAAGTCGGAAGTTTACATACACCTTAGCCAAATACATTTAAACTCCGTTTTTCACAATTCCCTGTCTTAGGTCAGTTAGGATCACCACTTTATTTTAAGAATGTGAAATGTCAGAATAATAGTAGAGAGAATGATTTATTTCAGCTTTTATTTATTTCATCACATTCCCAGTGGTTCAGAAGTTTACATACACTCAATTAGTATTTGGTAGCATTGCCTTTACATTGTTTAACTTGGGTCACACGTTTCAGGTAACCTTCCACAAGCTTCCCACAATAAGTTGGGTGAATTTTGCACCATTCCTCCTGACAGAGCTGGTGTAACTGAATCAGATTTGTAGGCCTCCTTGCTTGCACACGTTTTTTCAGTTCTGCCCACAAATGTTCTATAGGATTGAGGTCTGGGCTTCGTGATGGCCACCTTGACTTTGTTGTCCTTAAGCGATTTTGCCACAACTTTGGATGTATGATTGGGGTCATTGTCCATTTGGAAGACCCATTTGCGACCAAGCTTTAACTTCCTGACTGATGTTTTGAGATGTTGCTTCAATATATCCACATCATTTTCCTTCCTCATGATGCCATCTATTTTTTGAAGTGCACCAGTCCCTCCTGCAGCAAAGCACCCCCACAGCATGATGCTGCCACCCTCTGTGCTTCACGGTTGGGATGGTGTTCTTCGGCTTACAAGCTGCCACCCTTTTCCTCCAAACATAACGATGGTCATTATGGCCAAACAGTTCTATTTTTGTTTCATCGGACCAGAGGACATTTCTCCAAAAAGTACAATCTTTGTCCCCATGTGCAGTTGCAAACCGTAGTCTGGATTTTTTATGGCGGTTTGGGAGCAGTGGCTTCTTCCTTGCTGAGCGGCCTTTCAGGTTATGTGGATATAGGACTTGTTTTACTGTGGATATAGATACTTTTGTACCTGTTTCCTCCAGCATCTTCACAAGGTCCTTTGCTGTTGTTCTGGGATTGATTTGCACTTTTCGCACCAAAGTACGTTCATCTCTAGGAGACAGAACGCGTCTCCTTCCTGAGTGGTATGACGGCTGCGTGGTCCCATGGTGTTTATACTTGCGTACTATTGTTTGTACAGATGAACGTGGTACCTTCAGGCATTCTGAAATTGCTCCCAAGGATGAACCAGACTTGTGGAGGTGTACAATTCTTTTTTTAGAAACTATTCTAAAATACTACTTATGAATGGCATTTTGAATGTTAGTACCCATAGAAAAAGTGTGATTTATCAAACAATCCTACGAGTGTCATACGCACACAGATAACGATTGATAAATACCAATTGTTCTCAGCCTCATTGCTCGTGCACGACCTTGGCTATTTGCATTCTGAAATGCACCTAATTAACCATATAAGGTAAAAATCATCCCTTTAAAGCCTGTGGGGAATATACAACGCTGTACCATGAAATACAATGGCACAACCAAAAAAAGCTACGGAAAATACACTTTTACGAGACTGAAATAGAATGTCACAGATTGAGTACAACCAAAAGGTTTTATTTGAGTACAACCAAAATGTTTTATTTGGCATGCTCAGTTGTGGCTTGACCAGTAAAAATAAAAACATAGCTACAAAGAGAGGACCACTAGGACAATTCAAGTTGCTTTAGCAAATGTAAATATACTTCAAATGAGTAGGCAACACTCACCAATAAGCCAGCCATCCTCAACAGCTCCCTCCTATAGGCGTATAGGCCAACATTGCTGTTCTGCAGAATGAATGAGTTATGCATTTCACCTGGCCACCTTGCCACCACATTCAGCAGCGTCTTTTGAGCATCACATAACCTGCACATTAAGAGTGGAAACCTTTTCTGTTCACATAGTTGAAATCATTTTGAGATGGTTATTTAATGGCTGTGGGTGCCGTCTCTTGCTCCATTCGTATTTGGGAACCCATTGATGGCATTATGGCAAAGAAACCCCTCTTGACTTCAACCTGTTGTACGATGGTGATGTAAATTGTATGTGTTACTGTTCGTTTTGCTGATGATTGTATCCAAAACATTGGCTCATCGAGGGCTGTGAGATGCTGATCGGCAAGCTCCCTTTTGAAAAATGCCCGTTGCCAAAAACCCGAGGGTGGATAGCACTTGGATGTGCACCGGAATGGCATTTGTTGGGGCATGGACGAAAGCGCTCCACAGGGATGCTGGCCCATGTTGACTCCAATGCTTCCCACAGTTGTGTCAAGTTGGCTGGATGTCCTTTGTGTGGTGTACCATTCTTGATACACACAGGAAACTGTTGAGAGTGAAAAACCCAGCAGAATTGCAGTTCTTGACACAATCAAACCGGTGCGCCTGGCACCTACTGCCATACCCCGTTCAAAGGAACTTAAATATTTTGTCTTGCCCATTCACCCTCTGAATGGCACACATACACAATCCATGTCTCAAGGTTTGAAAATCCTTCTTTAGCCTGTCTCCTCTCCTTCATCTACACAGATTGAAGTGGATTTAACATAAATAAGGGATCATAGCTTTCACCTGGATTCACCTGGTTAGTATACAGTGCCTTGCAAAAGTATTTATCCCCCTTGGCGTTTTTCCTATTTTGTTGCATTACAACCTGCAATTTAAATGGATTTTTATTTGAATTTCATGTAATGGACATACACAAAATATTCCAAATTGGTGAAGTGAAATGAAAGAAATAACTTGTTTCAAAAAATTCAAAAAAATAAATAACGGAAAAATGGTGCGTGCATATGTATTCACCCCCTTTGCTATGAAGCCCCTTTGCTACCAATTACCTTCAGAAGTTACATAATTAGTTAAATAAAGTCCACATGTGTGCAATCTAAGTGTCACATGATCTGTCACATGATCTCAGTATATATACACCTGTTCTGAAAGGCCCCAGAGTCTGCAACACTAAGCAAGGTGCACCAGCAAGCAAGCGGCACCATGAAGACCAAGGAGCTCTCCAAACAGGTCAGGGACAAAGATGTGGAGAATTACAGATCAGGGTTGGGTTATAAAAAAATATCAGAATCTTTGAACATCCCACGGAGCACCATTAAATCCAGAGAGGCAACAAAGTTACCAAAGATAACCCTGAAGGAGCTGCAAAGCTCCACAGCGGAGATTGGAGTATCTGTCCATAGGACCGCTTTAAGCTGTACACTCCACAGAGCTGGGCTTTACGGAAGAGTGGCCAGAAAAAAAGCCATTGGTTAAAGAAAAGAATAAGCAAACACGTTTGGTGTTCGCCAAAAGGCATGTGGGAGACTCCCCAAACATATGGAAGAAGGTACTCTGGTAAAGGAAAACGCTATGTCTGGCGCAAACCCAACACCTCTCATCACCCCGAAGAACACCATCCCCACAGTGAAGCATGGTGGTGGCAGCATCATACTGTGGGGATGTTTTTCATTGGCAGGGACTGGGAAACTGGTCAGAATTGAAGGAATGATGGATGGCGCTAAATACAGGGAAATTCTTGATGGAAACCTATTTCAGTCTTCCAGAGATTTGAGACTGGGACGGAGGTTCACCTTCCAGCAGGACAATGACCCTAAGCATACTGCTAAAGCAACACTCGAGTGGTTTAGGAGGAAACATTTAAATGTCTTGGAATGGCCTAGTCAAAGCCCAGACCTCAATCCAACTGATAATATGTGCTATGACTTAAAGATTGCTGTACACCAGCGGAACCCATCCAACTTGAAGGAGCTGGAGCAGTTTTGCGTTGAAGAATGGGCAAAAATCCCAGTGGCTAGATGTGCCAAACTTCTACAGTGAGGGAAAAAATTATTTGATCCCCTGCTGATTTTTTACGTTTGCCCACTGACAAAGACATGATCAGTCTATAATTTTAATGGTAGGTTTATTTGAACAGTGAGAGACAGAATAACAACAACAAAATCCAGAAAAACACATGTCAAAAATATTATAAATTGATTTGCATTTTAATGAGGGAAATAAGTATTTGACCCCCTCTCAATCAGAAAGATTTCTGGCTCCCAGGTGTGTTTTATACAGGTAACGAGCTGATATTAGGAGCACACTCTTAAAGGGAGTGCTCCTAATCTCAGCTTGTTACCTGTAAAAAAGACACCTGTCCACAGAAGCAATCAATCAGATTCCAAACTCTCCACCATGGCCAAGACCAAAGAGCTCTCCAAGGATGTCAGGGACAAGATTGTAGACCTACACAAGGCTGGAATGGGCTACAAGACCATCGCCAAGCAGCTTGGTGAGAAGGTGACAACAGTTGGTGCGATTATTCGCAAATGGAAGAAACACAAAAGAATTGTCAATCTCCCTCGGCCTGGGGCTCCATGCAAGTTCTCACCTCGTGGAGTTGCAATGATCATGAGAACGCTGAGGAATCAGCCCAGAACTACACGGGAGGATCTTGTCAATGATCTCAAGGCAGCTTGGACCATAGTCACCAAGAAAACAATTGGTAAGACACTACGCCGTAAAGGACTGAAATCCTGCAGCGCCCGCAAGGTCCCCCTGCTCAAGAAAGCACATATACTGGCCCGTCCGAAGTTTGCCAATGAACATCTGAATGATTCAGAGGAGAACTGGGTGAAAGTGTTGTGGTCAAATGAGACCAAAATCAAGTTATTTGGCATCAACTCAACTCACCGTGTTTGGAGGAGGAGGAATGCTGCCTATGACCCCAAGAACACCATCCCCACCGTCAAACATGGAGGTGGTAACATTATGCTTTGGGGGTGTTTTTCTGCTAAGGGGACAGGACAACTTCACCGCATCAAAGGGACGATGGACGGGGCCATGTACTGTCAAATCTTGGGTGAGAACCTCCTTCCCTCAGCCAGGGCATTGAAAATGGGTCGTGGATGGGTATTCCAGCATGACAATGACCCAAAACACACGGCCAAGGCAACAAAGGAGTGGCTCAAGAAGAAGCACATTAAGGTCCTGGAGTGGCCTATAACATTTTTGACATGCATTTTTCTGGATTTTTTTGTTGTTATTCTGTCTCTCAATGTTCAAATAAACCTACCATTAAAATTATAGACTGATCATGTCTTTGTCAGTGGGCAAATGTACAAAATCAGCAGGGGATCAAATACTTTTTTCCCTCACTGTATAGACATACCCCAAGAGACTTGCAGCTGTAATTGCTGCAAAAGGTGGCTCTACAAAGTATTGACTTTGGGGGGGTGAATAGTAATGCACGCTCAAGTGTTCTGTTTTTTTGTCTTATTTCTTGTTGGTTTCACAATAAAAAATATGTTGCATCTTCAAAGTGGTAGGCATGTTGTGTAACTCAAATGATACAACCCCCCCCCAAAATCCATTTTAATTCCAGGTTGTAAGGCAACAAAATAGGAAAAATGCCAAGGGGGGTGAATACTTTCGCAAGCCACTGTATGTCATGGAAAGAGCAGCTGTTCCTAATGTTTTGTACACTCATTGTATGTGGCATGAATTCACAATGGAAATACAATGAAATCGAAAAATGATTTTATTCTTACTCTCACAATTTCACACACTTTCAACATATACTGTATTTTCCCCATTCTACGCTTGACAAGCAGTTCCCTTATTCCATCACTTGGCACTGTGCATACGTATGGTCATGGCTGTCCTTAAATTTACGCACACTCTCAAGCAAAAGTTAATATTGATAAATCTCTCACTTTGTGTGGAAATTATCCCACACATGGTTTACGCACAGATTTGTGCCTATGCATGACTGATAAATGAGGCCCATGGTGTATACAGTATATAACAGTCTTGTGAATGTGCATAGAGTCAATGCAAGATAGGGTCAATGCAAATAGTCTGTGTATCCATTTAATGAATTATTTAGCAATCTTATGGCTATTTAGCAGTCTTATGGCTTGGGGGTAGAAGCTGTCGCGGAGCCTGTTGGTCAGAGAGCCGATGCTCCGGTACCGTTTGCCGGAGGGTAGCAGAGAGAACAGTCTATGGTTTGGGTGGCTGAAGTCTTTAGCAATTCTTTTGGCCTCTGACACCGCCTTATATAGAGGTCCTGGATGGCAGGGAGCTCGGCCTCAGTGATGTACTGGGCCGTCCGCACCACCCTCTGTGCATTTGCCATACCAGCCAGTCAAGATGCTCTCGATTGTGCAGCTGTATAATTTTTTGAGGATCTGAGGGCCCGTGCCAAATCTTTTCAGCCTCCTGAGGGGGAATAGGTGTTGTCGTGCCCTCTTCACAACTGTGTAGGTGTGTGTGGACCATGTTAAGTCCTTAGTGATGTGGACGCCAAGGAACTTGAAGCTCTCGACCCAGCTCCACTACAGCCCTGTGGATGGGGGCATGCTCTCCCCTCTTTCTCCTAAGGGTCCATGATCAGCTCCTTGGTCTTACTGACATTGAGGGAGATGTTGTTGTCCTGGCACCACACTGCCAAGCCTCTGACCTCCTCCCTGTAGGCTGTCTCATCGACGTCGGTGATCAAGCCTACCACCGTCTTGTCATCAGCAAACTTGATGATGATGTTGGAGTTGTGTGTGGCCATGCAGTCATGGGTGAACAGAGAGTACAGGAGGGGACTGAGCACGCACCCCTGAGGGGCCCCCGTGTTGAGGATCAGTGTGGCAGATGTGTTGTTACTTACCCTTACCACCTGGGGGCGGCCCGTCAGGAAGTCCAGGATCCAGTTGCAGAGGGAGGTGTTTAGTCCCAGGATCCTTAGCTTAGTGATGATCTTTGAGGGCACTATGGTGTTGAATGCTGAGCTGTAGTCAATGAATAGCATTCTCACGTAGGTGTTCCTCTTGTCCAGGTGGGAAAGGGCAGTGTGGAGTGCAATAGAGATTGCATCATCTGTGGATCTGTTGGGGCGGTATGCAAATTGGAGTGGGTCTAGGGTTTTTGGCATAATGGTGTTGATGTGAGCCATGACCAGCCTTTCAAAGCACTTCATGGCTACAGACGTCAGTGCTACGGGTCGGTAGTAATTTAGGCAGGTTATCTTAGTGTCCTTGGGCACGGGGACTATGGTGGTCTGCTTGAAACATGTTGGTATTACAGACTCAGTCAGGGACATGTGAAAATGTCAGTGAAGACACTTGCCAGTTGGTCAGCACATGCTCGGAGTACACGTCCTGGTAATCCTGGTAATCCGTCTGGCCCTGCGGCCTTGTGAATGTTGACCTGCTTAAAAGTCTTACTCACATTGGCTACGGAGAGCGTGATCACATAGTCATCCGGAACAGCTGGTGCTCTCATGCATGCTTCAGTGTTGCTTGCCTCGAAGCGAGCATAGAAGTGGTGTAGCTCGTCTGGAAGTCTTGTGTCACTGGGCAGCTCGCGGCTGTGCTTCCCTTTGTAGTCTGTAATAGTTTTCAAGCCCTGCCACATCCGATGAGCGTTAGAGCCGGTGGTAATATAATTCAATCTTAGTCCTGTACTGACTCTGCCTGTTTGATGGTTCGTCGGAGGACATAGTGGGATTTCTTATAAGCGTCCGGGTTAGAGTCTCGCTCCTTGAAAGCGGAAGCTCTACCCTTTAGCTCAGTGCGGATGTTGCCTGTAATCCATGGCTTCTGGTTGGGGTATGTACGTACGGTCACTGTGGGGACGACATCATCGATGCTCTTATTGATGAAGCCAGTAACTGATGTGGTGTACTCCTCAATGCTATCTGAAGAATCCCGGAACATGTTCCAGTCTGTGCTGGCAAAACAGTCGGATAACCGTAATCTTAGGTCATCTAATTTATTTTCAAATGATTGAACATTGGCTAATAGGATTGATGGAAGAGGCAGTTTACTCGCTCGCCGTCGGATCCTTACAAGACACCCCAACCTACGTCCACGATATCTCAGTCACTTTCTCATGCGAATGACGGGGATTTGGGCCTTGTCGGGTGTCTGTAGGATATCCTTTGCGTCCGACTTGTTGAAGAAAAAATCTTTGTCCAGTGCGAGGTGAGTAATCGCTGTCCTGATATCCAGAAGCTCTTTTTGGTTATACGAGACGATGGCAGAAACATTATGTACAGAATAAATTACAAATAACGCGGAAAAACACACATAATAGTACAATTGGTTAGAGGGCTGTAAAACGGCAGCTATCTTCTCCAGCGCCATTCAAAATGTAAAAATCAACCTGTTGTTTTTCAAGGTAGATCCACACATTTTAAACCCCTCATTTCATTACATGAGTACAGTCATTTTCTGTACCAGCGGGACACCAACCACAGTACAGTGCACAAAATGTTAAAAGGCCTACTCAGTACCATCATGATAAGATGATGGACTCTACTCAAGTCCAGCTTTAGACATTTTACATAGTTACCTCAAAAACATGTGTTGATGAACCATACAATTTCCTTTTGAAATATATGTCAGGCAGTTAAGTTATTAGTATTGATTAATTTCAAGATTAGGTTGTAGTTTACACCCTGATATTAAGCTAATTATATACTCCTCTAAAGCCAGTTTTAAAGCAGTATGTGAGTGAAGGGTGTTTCCATGAAATAAACAGTAATTACATATATGAAATTAACACAAACCTGAAATTACGTCTTTCCATATTCTGATGTTGACATGAAACATCCTAGAACCAAATTGCACAAGAACGTCTGTGTGTGTGTGCATGTGCGTGTGTGGTCTTCCCTGGTGCCATTGGCATTGGATTGAATGTACTGTAGCAGAATATTCAGTGAGGATATTGAGTTGGAATGACAATAGGATTCAGACTGCCTATTGTAACATCTTCCTCATCCATGGGTTTATATGTGTGTGTGGATTAATACGGAATCTTGTTTGTCGTTGGATCTGTTTCTCCGTAGGGTATCTTTGATGGCTTAGAGGAGCTGTTGTCATTACAAACCTCTGCTGTGATCACCCAATATATACAGTGGGGAAAAAAAGTATTTAGTCAGCCACCAATTGTGCAAGTTCTCCCACTTAAAAAGATGAGAGAGGCCTGTAATTTTCATCATAGGTACACGTCAACTATGACAGACAAAATGAGAATTTTTTTCTCCAGAAAATCACATTGTAGGATTTTTTATGAATTTATTTGCAAATTATGGTGGAAAATAAGTATTTGGTCAATAACAAAAGTTTCTCAATACTTTGTTATATACCCTTTGTTGGCAATGACACAGGTCAAACATTTTCTGTAAGTTTTCACAAGGTTTTCACACACTGTTGCTGGTATTTTGGCCCATTCCTCCATGCAGATCTCCTCTAGAGCAGTGATGTTTTGGGGCTGTCGCTGGGCAACACAGACTTTCAACTCCCTCCAAAGATTTTCTATGGGGTTGAGATCTGGAGACTGGCTAGGCCACTCCAGGACCTTGAAATGCTTCTTACGAAGCCACTCCTTCGTTGCCCGGGCAGTGTGTTTGGGACCATTGTCATGCTGAAAGACCCAGCCACGTTTCATCTTCAATGCCCTTGCTGATGGAAGGAGGTTTTCACTCAAAATCTCACGATACATGGCCCCATTCATTCTTTCCTTTACACGGATCAGTCGTCCTGGTCCCTTTGCAGAAAAACAGCCCCAAAGCATGATGTTTCCACCCCCATGCTTCACAGTAGGTATGGTGTTCTTTGGATGCAACTCAGCATTCTTTGTCCTCCAAACACGACGAGTTGAGTTTTTACCAAAAAGTTATATTTTGGTTTCATCTGACCATATGACATTCTCCCAATCCTCTTCTGGATCATCCAAATGCACTCTAGCAAACTTCAGACAGGCCTGGACATGTACTGGCTTAAGCAGGGGGACACGTCTGGCACTGCAGGATTTGAGTCCCTGGCGGCGTAGTGTGTTACTGATGGTAGGCTTTGTTACTTTGGTCCCAGCTCTCTGCAGGTCATTCACTAGGTCCCCCCGTGTGGTTCTGGGATTTTTGCTCACCGTTCTTGTGATCATTTTGACCCCACGGGGTGAGATCTTGTGTGGAGCCCCAGATCGAGGGAGATTATCAGTGGTCTTGTATGTCTTCCATTTCCTAATAATTGCTCCCACAGTTGATTTCTTCAAACCAAGCTGTTTACCTATTGCAGATTCAGTCTTCCCAGCCTGGTGCAGGTCTACAATTTTGTTTCTGGTGTCCTTTGACAGCTCTTTGGTCTTGGCCATAGTGGAGTTTGGAGTGTGACTGTTTGAGGTTGTGGACAGGTGTCTTTTATACTGATAACAAGTTCAAACAGGTGCCATTAATACAGGTAACGAGTGGAGGACAGAGGAGCCTCTTAAAGAAGAAGTTACAGGTCTGTGAGAGCCAGAAATCTTGCTTGTTTGTAGGTGACTAAATACTTATTTTCCACCATAATTTGCAAATAAATTCATTAAAAATCCTACAATGTGATTTTCTGGATTTTTTTCCTCAATTTGTCTGTCATAGTTGACGTGTACCTATGATGAAAATTACAGGCCTCTCTCATCTTTTTAAGTGGGAGAACTTGCACAATTGGTGGCTGACTAAATACTTTTTTCCCCCACTGTATATATATATATATATATATTTGCGCCCATCTCAGTGAACTAATCCATTGCGGAGGCCTAGACTAAAAGCCAATTTATGCTTGATCTGAAAATGTGTTCGGAGGCTCCATATGGAGGGTGTGACGCAATTGCGGAGCCTCCAGAGGCATGCAGAGGCCAAATTGAGCTCTGTACCACATCGTCATGCGCCTCCCAAATTTTGTAACAATGTGGAGGGCTCTGTATAGGTAATTGACATGATTGGTTGACGGTAGGTGGGGGCGGTACATCCTGTATAAACACAAACTCACTTCCTTGACAACAGCTCTGCACTGCTCCGCGAAACGCAAGAAGTATGAATGCCCTGACTTCTGCTGAGGCCATATCACGGTAAATATTGCATGGCCAATGCAGAAGTCGGATTGACCATGCGCCCAGATGCACAATGCACTTCTCTCTCCAGAATGCGCTCTCTCCCGCCAATTTGTGCACATTAAAATTGTTTCATAACTTCATTGTGTGAATTGTTTGCATTTGATTGTTAGTGTATATCAATTCCCCATTACATATATCACCAGTAGTACATTTACCTTTCATTCCTATCATTTCTAATCTACAATGTTTGTTACTTTGGTTACGGTCATTTCTGTTAATACATTCAATATTATTATCCCAGTCTTCCCGGTCTCATTGTCGGAGTCGACACATTGTTTGCAGAGTGCACTTGTGAGAAACAAGTTTGGGTTTATTTCATTCCATTTACGAGTTTTGTCAATTTAGTCATTGTCTTTTGTTTGTAGCACTCCTGTCAATGTTGAGTAAGGACGCGCACACATAGAAGTAGGCCTATAGGCTACCTGGCCTGCGCGCAAATGTAGGCATACACTGTAAATGTGCCCATTTGGGGATCTGATAGTATTTCTGATTGGCTTAACGCACCACCACTAATGACCTGTGGAGCTTCTCAAAGTAATGTTTTCTTCACATCAAACAGCAAGCAAACAAAGTCTGTTTTTACATCCATTGAGAATTACAATAGTTCCTCAATATATTTGAAAAATCTTTCCAGCTCTCTCCCTTTCGATAACCACTCAGCGTGAAAGGGAAAAATGTCATGCTCTGATCCAGTGGAAGTGTCATAAAATAGGCCTACCTGATTACTTCTTATCAGTGTTTGACTTGGACTGAAATAGGTTCCGGTACTCACTTTGGGTGCTGGTACTGTTTATATTTAGGTGCAGGAGCTCCACAATACTTTTGAGCTAATATTCTATAAGAGGAACAGGAGCTCAAGCAGTAGAACATTTGAGGTGCCGGTACTCAGCTAAGGGGAGCTCCTGCCCAAGTCAAGCACTGCTTATTTTCCCTTGCGCAAATAACCAATAGCTGTGTCTGGGCCGAGCTCACTGGCGCTGGAAACTCTGAGGGGCCACAATATTTTATTTTATAGATGTTGCAAGTACGCTAGCCATTCTTAGGGCCAGACCCAAGTTAATAGTTGATACAATGTTTCAAGTTCATTGCAGACAGATCATGTGTAGCCAGTGTGATTTATAAGATATTTATTTTTATCAGGATATTTTCTACCTGCAGGCTGTGATGTTTTTTTTCCCGTCTTTATGTACAGTGAGGGAAAAAAGTATTTGATCCCCTGCTGATTTTGTAAGTTTGCCCACTGACAAAGAAATGATCAGTCTATAATTTTAATGGTAGGTTTATTTGAACGGTGAGAGACAGAATAACAAACAAAAAAATCCAGAAAAATGCATGGCAAAAATGTTATAAATTGATTTGCATTTTAATGAGGGAAATAAGTATTTGACCCCCTCTTAATCAGAAAGATTTCTGGCTCCCAGGTGTCTTTTATACAGGTAACGAGCTGAGATTAGGAGCACACTCTTAAAGGGAGTGCTCCTAATCTCAGTTTGTTACCTGTATAAAAGACACCTGTCCACAGAAGCAATCAATCAATCAGATTCCAAACTCTCCACCATGGCCAAGACCAAAGAGCGCTCCAAGGATGTCAGGGACAAGATTGTAGACCTACACAAGGCTGGAATGGGCTACAAGACCATGATCATGAGAACGGTGAGGAATCATCCCAGAACTACACGGGAGGATCTTGTCAATGATCTCAAGGCAGCTGGGACCATAGTCACCAAGAAAACAATTGGTAACACACTACGCCGTGAAGGACTGAAATCCTGCAGTGCCCGCAAGGTCCCCCTGCTCAAGAAAGCACATATACAGGCCTGTCTGAAGTTTGCCAATGAACATCTGAATGATTCAGAGGAGAACTGGGTGAAAGTGTTGTGGTCAGATGAGACCAAAATCAAGCTCTTTGGCATCAACTCAACTCGCCGTGTTTGGAGGAGGAGGAATGCTGCCTATGACCCCAAGAACACCATCCCCACCGTCAAACATGGAGGTGGAAACATTATGCTTTGGGGGTGTTTTTCTGCTAAGGGGACAAGACAACTTCACCGCATCAAAGGGACAATGGACGGGGCCATGTACCATCAAATCTTGGGTGAGAACCTCCTTCCCTCAGCCAGGGCATTGAAAATGGGTCGTGGATGGGTATTCCGGCATGACAATGACCCAAAACACACGGCCAAGGCAACAAAGGAGTTGCTCAAGAAGAAGCACATTAAGGTCCTGGAGTGGCCTAGCCAGTCTCCAGACCTTAATCCCATAGAAAATCTGTGGAGGGAGCTGAAGGTTTGAGTTGCCAAACGTTAGCCTCGAAAACTTAATGACTTGGAGAAGATCTGCAAAGAGGAGTGGGACAAATCCCTCCTGAGATGTTTGCAAACCTGGTGGCCAACTACAAGAAACGTCTGACCTCTGTGATTGCCAACAAGGGTTTTGCCACCAAGTACTAAGTCATGTTTTGCAGAGGGGTCAAATACTTATTTCCCTCATTAAAATGCAAATCAATTTATAACATTTTTTACATGCGTTTTTCTGGATTTTTGTTGTTGTTATTCTGTCTCTCACTGTTCAAATAAACCTAACATTAAAATGATAGACTGATCATGTCTTTGTCAGTGGGCAAACGTACAAAATCAGCAGGGGATCAAATACTTTTTTCCCTCACTGTAGGCTATTTTTAAATAGTTGGCAATGGCAGTATGAAGTTACTTTTTAGGTTTGTATCATTTTCATTTAGATTTGGATAGAATTCTGATACCACATGTACGAAGACGTTAACATAAATTAAACAAAACTGTACCACGGAAAATTATATTTGAAAACCATAACTGGCACGCAGATCGATACATTTGCATTCCACTTGAGAAAGGTTGCCGACTCCTCGTGTAGCCTATTACCGGCAACTTCAGGAGAATAATGGCAGAATCTACGAAAGCCAGCAATATCGGGAGGAGAATAGTTGGGTCAGGTTAAGTATTTTTTCCTTCTAGTTATCTAGATATCGGGCGCCCTCTTGAAGCATTTGTCTTATTTCATCAAACCGTAACGCCTTGATCACACCAACAGCGTCACTGGCAAAATGGTACGCAGCATCATCTAGATATATGTGCAACAAAAGTTCAACATTCACCTTCTGCTACCATTTCTGTTAAGCCATCTACGCATACAGTTTGACACATGCGTTCGATAAATCCAACGTATGCACCTCACAGAACGCCCTACAACTGCCTCTGCAACACAATGCTGCAAGGCAAACGCAGCGTTCCATTGGAAATGAATGTACTTCTGGTGTACCAAAATGCAATGACGCTGTCGGTGTGATCGAGGCGTAAGCTTAAAGCATCAGATAATCTCAATGCATATACCTGATTTTATTAAAACACATAGGGTGTGTCTATATATGGAAAAATACAGGTTTAAAAATTTAGACCAACCGATTTTTCAAAAGAACAGACGACTTCAATGTCAAGCCCTTAAAATCCTCCCTCTCCACATTCACACTCTCTTTACCACTCTCTCTTTCTCTCTACTTCTATTTATCTCTCTCTATCTCGCTCTCCTTACCTCTCTGCCCCCCTCCGCCCGTGGGAAACGCTTAACTGTCCAGAAAGCTTTCATTTCATAAATATATCCTCCCTTTCTCCTCTGTGTTTTTTCTCTCCCTCCCTCGCAGCTTCTGTCAGTGTAATTTGGTTTCAGCAGATTGTTGCTGTGACAAATGCTTAGGCTCTGGAGCCATTCCTCAGCTCACCTGATGGAGGGAGGAAGACAGAGCGGGATAGATGGAGGGCTGGAGAGATAGGAGGACTAGGCAGAGGGGAAGGCAGGAGGGTTGGAGAGTGGCATGCCGGGGTATCTGATGTTATCCGTCATTGCCACAACAGCATTCATCAATAACAGCAAGCACCTGTCACCTCGCTCCCTGACAAATGCATTTCGAGAGTAATCAAAAGCAAATGTAATGACTTTGAGGGCTGAGAAGGAAAAAAGGTGTGTGTTTGGAAAGGTTTTCAACCCGGACGGGAGAAAGTAAAGATCGGTGCCTGGATGAATCAATGAGTATGCACTTAGACAACATTGATACCTTTCAAACCAAATCAAATACAATTTTATTTGTCTCATACTTTGTAAACAACAGGTGTAGACTAACAGTGAAATGCTTACTTCCCAACAATGCAGAGAGAAAAAATAGAAATAATAGAAAAATAGTAACACAAGGAATAACGATAACTTGGCTATATACACAGGGTACCAGTACCGAGTCGATGTACAGTGGTACGAGGTAATTGAGGTAGATATGCACATATAGGTAGGGATAAAGTGACTAGGCAACGGGATAGATAATAAACAGTAACAGCAGCGTATGTGATGAGTCAAAAGAGTTAGTGCAAAAAGGGTCAATGCAGATAGTCCGGGTTAACTATTGAACTACCTATTTAACAGTCTTATGGCTTGGTGGTAGATACTGTTCAGGGTCCTGTTGGTTCCAAACTTGGTGCATTGGTACTGCTTGCCGTGCGGTAGCAGAGAGAACAGCCTATGACTTGGGCCTTCCTCTGACACTGCCTGGTATAGAGGACCTGGATTGTGCTATTTTGTGTATTGTTTTGCACTGACTTTTTCTGTTTCTTAATATGTGACCGACCGGCTTGATTCGTTCTTATGTAGCAACATTTGAAATTGTGTTTTTTACATTGGATAAAAGTAGAGACTCAGAGCTAGAAAGTGGTATATCATACACTACAGTTGAGGAACAATGGGAAAGTAATTCTGCTTTGAAAGTTGATAAACTTGTAACTTTTGAGAAAATGGCCCTTGAATGTTTGGAGAGCTCTTCTTTGTCTACACCCATTCAGCATCGTTCACACCCTCTAAAGCCTTAGCCCCACCCATCTCTTTAAGGATTCACATGTGAGGCCATGTACTAAACAACCAAAGATTTCAAGACTAAAGGCTGGTTTATACTACGGGTGTGTTCATACATTTAATCTGGAGTGCCAGAGTGTGCTCAGAGTGCACTCTGGGCGTTCATAAACTCAGAGCGTTGTCAGATTGTCCATTATTAAATTCAGAGCGTTTCGCTCTCGGCGCGTTCAGAGCGCACACTGGGAGTAGGGTTGATCAGAGCATTCTGACCTAACAGCAGCAGTCATGCACCCAAGCTAACTGGCTAACGTTGGCTAGCTTGCTAGCTACTTCCAGACATAGCTCATTCTGACCATTTTACTCACCCTAGCAGAGCTGGTTAGGCTATTTTTATGTTATCCAGAGTGTTGGTGACTGCAACTGTGCTGCTGACAACAATTTAATTACGCTTTTTTGCCAACGTTTACTGACACCGGCCATATTCAACAGGTGTTGAGCGTTAGTAAATTTGTTAGTTATTCTGCGCTCTGGCTCACTCAGACAAGAGTTCTCTGAAATCGGAGTAGATAGCCAGAGCGAATTTACCAGCTACGTCTATAGACAGTTGTCGCAGTGAACATTCTATTGAAATGGTTACTTGCATAGTGGAGACTTTTGTTTAGACATGTAGCTAGCTAGCTAAACAATGAACCATAACCCAACTCATAATGTTACTACCCTGCATGAGTCTACAGGTAGCTAACCAACCAGGTTCAATGTTAGCTAGCTAACATTAGGCTGTAATTAGCAATGCAAATGGCTCTGAGATACAAATAATATAACTACACAGATCATACACGTAATGTTAGCTAGCTAGCTAACAGTACGCTTTAACTTGCAATGAAAACGACTTTCTGAAAATGTAGCTAGCTAGACTATCTTACCCATATACATGGATGGACGCTTCTCCCTCTCTGTCACGGATGCCATGGTTGCCCTTAGTTTGAAGATGTAATCCGGAGACAGGTGTTTTATACAACATCCTTCTGTGTGTTCTCTTTTTGACTCTGTCTGCATATTTGCAATCAAATGCCAGAATTTTCTCCATCTCCTTAGCTATCATACTCTAATTCCACTGATTTCAAAACTCAGTCCTCCAGAAAGTGGAGAGCAACACTTATGCAGTTCTACTACGTTATATCTTTTAAAAAATACGAGTTAGAAAGGATTACCTACACATACTGACCAGCTCATGTTAGACAGAAGCCCACTCATTATCTCAGCCAATCATGGCTAGCGGGAAGGTTGCTGTCTTTTTCTGTAGCTAAACCAACTAGGCTCATAATTTATTGTGTTGATATTTACAGATGGCATACAAGTTTGTTATTAAGGCATATTAAAGTTCACATGTTCCAGAAGGCATTTCTGCCAAAAAAAACGCATTTTGATTTTAAAAAAAAGTTTGCGTTCAAATGGCTCTCCTGTGAAGTAGTGACGCGCGACATACGCCTAGTTTCCTGAAACGAGTTACATATGGCTATTGCTAGTCCTTGGGGATGTATGCAAACACCAGCGCCACAATCAACCAATCAAACTCAAAGAGAGAAATAGATTCAATGGCCTTAGACTGTGTGCCTGAACAAATTACTTAATGCTTGTAACACATCCATCTAATTTGAAAGATAAACATATATCAATGTATGCATCAATACTGTACTATGCTTATATAAAACAACAATATAAGCTTTGCCATAAACCTAATTGTATGAAAGTAGTTTTATGCAATGTGTAGTAATAGGTCAGTGAATTACCTTGACAGTTCAAGTTAGCAAGCACAAGTTTTCAGAGGATCATCTGTATTTTGAAAACTAGAACATTTGGTTTACTGATACAACTCAGTCTAGCTAATTATGGAATTAGCCAGTTATGTACAATAAATACTTTTCACACAGACCTAAGATATTTCATTATTGAAAGATCCCTCACTAACTGTGGAGGGACCAAGTGAGGCAATACTTGGCTAGGTGGCAGCCTGGCAGCCTCATCCGTTCCCTATTCCAATTTAACCATAGGTCCCACATCCTCCCATTTTGTGAATTCCAACGAGACGTGTTTTCTGTTGCGTGGAAGTGAGGGAGGAAGAAAGGTTGGGAGAGATTGAGAGGACAACAAGTAAAGCCATGGATGGACACGTTTACACATATTTCATAGCGCCTCTGCCCTGTCTGTCCATCTGTCTGTCCTCCCAGCCTGATTGGAGCGTTTGTGAGTGTCAGTGAGGTGCAGCATGAGAGATTTAACCCTTTGACACGTACCAACTCAATCGGTGAGATCATTCTACAGTGGTCCCTGCAGCATACGCTCAAACCTGTGCGATTAGAATGCTTATTTAGAACGTCCAGTTATGATTGACGCAATAGTCAGCGTTTGAGCTGGCCACTGTTTTTTCACAAACAGTCCTTACAACGTTATGTCCTGAATATAACCAGTTTATTTTTGGATGCAATGTTCAGACATTCACAGAGGTATCGACAGCATAACACTATCATCCAAACCGGAAAATGTAGGCTACATTAGTCTTAGTGCTAACTGAGGAAAGATTTACATTACACTAGCGGTCATATTTAGCTAACTCTCGGCTGACAGAAACCATAATATGAATTGCTAAAAGCAATTACTATTTACAATTCATCACATCACAGATGAGCTCACCACTGATCGAAATAATTGAGTATATACTTTTAAAAAATTGAAAGTAATCCGACGATGCGTAGTTTGTGCGCCGCCATGTTTTTCTTTTTGTGTCAACCAACGATAAGAAGAGGAGACAAGATGAGTTTGGTCTGTTTGCAGTATGCATGTTGAAGGGGGTGTGTCATCTACCATCATTCACTTCCCATCATTCACTTCCGAAAGTTTACTCAAAAGATGAGTGAACCATCCCTTCACCTCATTTTGTTATAACATCTTTGGTCTGAGAGACCCAGAATGCATTGTAGGATGTCAACAAACATGGCGCCACACAAAAGCTGGCAAATAGCTTATCATTAGCTCATCATAATCAGTACAACCTTCAAAAAAGTATTTTACACACATCATATGTGTCCATTAGAATTTATGCAAGAATCGGAATGCATGATTTGTCACCAGTACTTGAAAACGTGAATAAAACAGTAAATACATTATGCTCCATACATATGGTATTCTACAGTAGAAATGACAACACGATATACTGAAAATAAGTCACTTAATTTGAATTGAACGCACACGTCCAAAGTTATTATTTGTAAGGAAAACAACAATGAAGGCAATGCGGGCACCAGCTGGAAAATGTGCCAGGGGGAAAAGTTTGTGCAAGGTCTGTTCTGACTGGAGATGCGCAAATCTATGCATACATGATCTGGGGAAACACTGGGGAAGTGCTTGGGCTCTTGTCGAAGAGAGAAGTTTTTCAGGCTCATTAAAGCCTCATACATAAATTGTCCACAACAGTGAAATGGGCTACTTCTATGTGAATTAGGCGGAACACACCTCAATTCAAACTGTTGTCAGAAAATGAAAATAATTTGAAATTGACAAGTTGAAACATAGCCTATAGATAATTAGCAGGCAGCGTGCCTTGGTTTGAGGGCAGCGCAGGCTAACTGTCCTGTTGCGTAACAATCACATTTTGGAACTGTGAGTGCATTCTGACATCATGCGCATAAAAAAACTCAGGCTGGGGCGATCGTTAGAGATATTTGGAACTCACACGTGAAACGGTTAAGAGTCCCCTCTCGACGGATTAACCTTGCCTCACTCCCTCTGTCGTCAGGCACCGTGGCTGACAAAGCACTTCCTTACTTACAATAACATTTCCAAGGCCCTTTGAATATCTCCTTTTTAGTAGCCAAATCAGAAATGCTCAACTGCAGAAAATGCTCTAATGCAATATTAGCATTCAACATCAGCCTTGAACAGAACTGTTCAGAAGGCTTATAGGTTTTGCTGGACAATCATAATCACACAGAACTGAAACTTTAGCTTCCTGCCGAAGGATTCACGTAATAATCGCTCAATTAAATTCCTATTATTCATCAACACAAAAACATATTTATTCTAACAACTTACTCTAACTACTTAAAACATCGTCACGCTTTCTTTCATTATTTAATTCACCATGTTAAATCAAATCAAATAGCTCAGTTGGTAGAGCATGGCGCTTGCAACGCCAGGGTGGTGGGTTAGTTTCCCACGGGGGGCCAGTATGAAAAAAGGTATGCACTCACTAACTGTAAGTCGCTCTGGATAAAATGTGATTTGGCCCCTGCAGAGCCAGGCACTTTGTTCCTCATTCTGAGAGCTGTGTTTTTCTCCCCAGAGAGGGTTTTGCCTTTGTTAGAATATTTCAGTGGTTGGGTGTATAACAGCAAGCCTCCTGCTGTTCTGCTGTGGTGGGAGACAGAGCACTACGGGACTGAGAGGCACACCTGCGTCTGTAGCAGCTGGTGGAGCCCGCCCCACAAATCATTGCAAACCTGTCCCCACACGTCCTGCCTCGCTCCCTCTCTACCTCCCTCTAGATAACGCTCTCTCACTCCCTCTACCCATCTCCCTATCGCTTTATACTATTTCCTCCTTTCTCTCTCTCACTCTCTCTGATGTGCTATGCCGCTTTGCCAGTGTCTACGAAACAAATGCAATATGGGTTTAATCAGCATACAAAAACTATTTTGCTATGGCACAATAGCACCGGAACTTCAAATGGAGAGGGGGTAGAGCAGGGACGGGGGAGCCATCCATGAGAAGCCATAACTGCACTTGCCGTCTACCCCTGGAGGTCACCCACCGCACATCAGCTTGTTGTTTTTTCCCCAGCGGTCAGTGAGTGGGTGGCCCAGGGCCCTCCGGTGCTCAGGGTTGGTGGGTGGGCGAGTCAGTTTACTCTGCCGATGACTGTCAACGTAATACCATTTGCTCCCCCTGATGACAATTCATTTAAAAGCTAAATATGAGCGAGCACCCCCACCCCACCCCCCTTTATCCACTAGCCGCTTTGTGTTTATTTCCATTCAGCCAGAGGTGTTCCTGATCCTGAATTCCTCCTCTCTTCCTTCCTGTCTATAGGCAGAGGGGATATTGAGTTGAACAGCGTAATCTAAATCTGTTTATCCACTGGGATACTGTTGTAGGTAATGTCTCTTTTCTATGCTTTTTAGCGACAAGGCCGTGGCAAGGTTACGCGGCATAGAGTAAAGAGAGGGAACTTTGATGAGTGTCTCCTTCAACCCAAGGACTTCTGTCCACCATTAAGACTGATAACATCTATTGTTTTCATCGATGCGGAGTCCGCGGTCCGCATTCATCTAAGGCCACCTTTGTTTCGCAAAACACAGGGAGGTAGAATCGATAAAGAGCCGTGACTATCTCTGTTTAATTTAATCTCATGCGTTTTGAAGCACTCGCTGCTCTTCCTTCACAGCAGAGGACAAACCAGCCTCAAGCCACAGCGTCCTGCATGACTCTCATAATGTATGTACACATTAATATGGCTAGAGAGAGACGGGGAGAGAGAAAGAGAGAGAGAAAAAGCAGAGAATGACCTCTGCATAAGTTAACATTTACACTCTGATGCCTTTAAGTTGAGATTTCGTCTTCGCACCCCCCTGCTGTGCTCTGTGATCTCTGCTGTTTGAGTGACATGCCCTCGTATTGCACCTAGTCACTGCCTGCATACATATTTGTTCAAAATATTTATACTAGCAAGTGATGAGGTTACCAGCGATGTCAAATGGCCACCGGCGGATGTGCGGCATCCAACAGCCCTTATTTCTGCAGTCAAGAGCTGATGCGAGTGAGCGTTACAAAACGCTGAGTATAAGATAAGTGTCAGTTTGATCCCCTACTACAAGTGTCCTGACAAAGCCTGTGTTCACCGCAATAAAGCGAACAAACACATCTCAAATTGAAATGTCAAGTTGAAGTGAACAGCCCTCAAATTGAAATGCGGATATTGAAAAGAGTGACCGGCACCAGCAGCCTTGACACAGTAACATCGCTTGTGTGGCTACCTCCACAGGCATAACCAGGCCAGTATCCCACTGGGCACAAACTGGTTGAATCAACATTGTTTCAATGTAATTTGTCACCGTACTGTGACATGGAATCTACGTGTAAAATACATTGGATTTGCAAAAAGTCATCAACGTAAACAGTTGTTTGAGGGTGAAATTTCAACCACAGGATGAGGTCATCATGGTAACCAATTTTCAAAATAGACATAGCTTGTTTAAAAGATGTTGAATTTGTACCTCTGAAACAATGTCAGACCTTCAACGTTATATCCACTAAAATAACACAAACATTTCCTGGGCAGCACCTCCTACTGGAGAATTGATCTATATACGGCAGGGCTCTCCAACCCTGTTCCTGGAGAGCTACCGTCCTGTATGTTTTCACTCCAACCCTAATCTAGCACACCTGATTCTAATAATCAGCTGGTTGATAAACTGAGTCAGGGGAATTACTACTGGGATTGGAGAAAAAACCTACAGGAGGGCAGTGGTGTAAAGTACTTAAGTAAAAATACTTTCAAGTACTACTTAAGTAGTTTTTTGGGGTATCTGTACTTTACTATTTAAATTTTGGACAACTGTTACTTCACTACATTCGTAAAGAAAATAATGTACTTTTTACTCCATACATTTTCCCTGACACCCAAAAGCACTCGTTACATTTTGAATGCTTAGCAGGAAAATGGTCCAATTCATGCAGTTATCAAGAGAACATCGCTGCTTATCGCTACTGCCTCTGATCTGGAGGACTCACTAAACACAAACGCTTAATTTGTAAATTATGTCTGAGTGTTGGAGTGTGCCCCTGGTTACCCGTAAAAATAAATACAAATTTGTGCCGTCTGGTTTGCTTAATATAAGGTATTTGAAATGTTTTATACTTTTACTTTTGATACTTAAGTATATTTGAGCAATTACATTTACCTTTGATACTTTAACTGGCGCCGAAGGAGATGGCTGGCGTTTTATGGGCTCCTAATGAATTGTGCAATTGTGTGTGTTTTTTCGTATAATTTGCAACTTATTTTGTACATAATGTTTCTGCCTCAAAAAGTTATACAGCTGCACCATCGAGAGCATCCTGACTGGTTGCATCACTGCCTGGTATGGCAACTGTTCGGCCTCCGACCGCAATGCACTACAGAGGGTAGTGCGTACGGCCCAGTACATCACTGGAGCCAAGCCTCCTGCCATCCAGGACCTCTACACTAGGCGGTGTCAGAGGAAGTCCCTAAAAATGGTCAAAGACTCCAGCCAACCTAGTCATAGACTGTTCTCTCTGCTACCGCACGGCAAGCGGTACCAGAGCACCAAGTTCAGGTCCAAAAGGCTTCTTAACAGCTTCTACCCCCAAGCCATAAGACACCTGAACAGCTAATCAAATGGCTCCCCGGACCAAATGCATTGTCCCCCCCCCTCCCACCCCCTCTTTTACGCTGCTGCTACTCTCTGTTTATTATCTATGCATAGTCACTTTAACTCTACCTACATGTACATATTTACATTACATATTACCTCAATTACCTCGACTAACCTGTGCCCCCGCACATTGACTATGTACCGGTACCACCTGTACCGGTACCACGTCTGCACCTGTTGTATTCGGCGCATGTGGCCAATAAAATTTGATTTGATTTGATTTGATTAAATAGTTATTTTACTGCTGCTCTTTAATTATTTTTTACTTGTCTTATTTTTACTTAACACTTATTTTTCTTAAAACTGTATTGTTGGTTAAGGGCTTGTAAGTAAGCATTTCACTGTAAGGTCTACACCTGTTGTATTCGGCGCATGTGAGAAATACAATTTGATTTGATTTATATTTAAAACCAAATACTTTTACTTAAGTAGTATTTTACTGGGGGACTTTCACTTGAGTCATTTTCTATTAAGGGTAAGGTGCACTATATATACAAAAGTATGTGGACACCCCTTCAAATTAGTGGATTCGGCTATTTCAGCCACACCCGTTGCTGACAGGTGTATAAAATCGAGCACACAGGCATGCAATCTCCATAGACAAACATTGGCTGTAGAATGGCCTTTCAATGTGGCACCGTCATAGGATGCCACCTTTCCAACAAGTCAATTCGTCAAATTTCTGCCCTGCTAGAGCTGCCCCGGTCAACTATAAGTGCTATTATTGTGAAGTGGAAACATCTAGGAGCAACAACGTGAACCCACTACCCTGGCGTTACAAGCGCCATGCTCTACCAATTGAGCTACAGAGGACCACGTAAATCATTCTCTCTACTATTATTCTGACATTTCACATTCTTAAAATAAAGTGGTGATCCTAACTGACCTAAAACAGGGAATTTGTACTAGGATTAAATGTCAGGAATTGTGAAAAACTGAGTTTAAATATATTTGGCTAAGGTGTATGTAAACTTCTGACTTCAACTGTACCTGATCACTACAATAGACAACACATACCACCATAAATACTGTATGGTAGTCATGCTAACCACTTCCATTCTGGCACGTCATTGTGACAACAGTCCATCCCTCTAAAGCGACGAACGATACTGCAATCTACCAGCACCCTGGTAAACTTTTCTCTTCTAACGTCTGTGTGTTGGATATCAGTCATCCAAAACAAGACGCTGATAAAAAGGGGGTGATAAACCCCAATCGCCCGCTAGGCATGCTGAGTCACCTCCCTTCTCCCCTTTGTTCCAGTCATGTTCTCCTCTCCTCCGGCTCATCCCTCACTTTATATATCTCTACCTGTGTGGTTTACCCAAAGACTGAACGGGGACTGACCATCCGTGCTGATTGCAATCTTTAGAAAGAACGAAGAAAAAAATACAGAAGGTAAAGTAATAGTGAGTGAATCGATAGGGCGATGGAGAGGGAGACGAGGAACTCCAGCAGAAGACACTAGGGGAATCTCTTCTCTCTGCAGTGTAATCTGGCTGTGCAAGGAGAAGAGGAGGACGAGGGGTGTGTGAGGCAGGCGCTTGGGGGCCTAATTAAAGAAAGGCTGTGGTAGAGCCGGCCCCTGAACCTCTGCTCCTTTCCTCACCACACTGAAGCAGAGTGGACACGATCCATACCCCGGTCAATACAACCAGGCCTACCCAGTCAACCCAATGAGTGTGTACCTGAGCACGGTCCCACAGAAGTGGAAACAAAAGACTACTACTGCTCACAGGTAGTTCCATTTGGGAGGTGTAGTCTACGATTACCTCTACCTCCGCGTCTTACTTACACATCAGATTTTTTATCGTCAGTTTCTTTGATCAATGTGTTATTGATTTGTTATTTATGGCAAACTGGGTGGAGGCTGAATGAGGAAACTGCCCTTTAAGCAGTGTTACAGGTTTTGGTTTTTCCATTTATATTTCGAGGTAGCACGTAGGGCACACCGATTGATGTCACACGTGCTGGCTTGCCCATTTCGGTAGTCGGAAGTGTTTCACCTGTGCTAGCCCCGGTGATATTTAAGAGTGGCTGGCCCAGTGCTCCAGTTGAGCTTGAGAGATGTTGGGAGAGCTACACTTCATGTCAGCTGAGGTGCGATTTCGAGGTCAAACTCGAAAGTTTGAAAGAAGACTGATTTCTGGTGTTAACCCCTGTTTTGTTTGATCCGCTTTCTTTACTCTATCCTAAGTTGTTGTGGGTTTTTCTTTTAGTTTGTATTTTCGGAGGCAAACCTAGTGGGCATCCATAGTGGGTGTCTTTTAGAACCCCTTACTAGTGGCTTTGCCAATTTTTAGTGGGAACCCACATGGATGCCTTTTAGAACCCCTTTTGAACCACTTTCTGTTTTGTTTTGGTTGTCTGTGATTTTCCTTGTTAGTTCCCTTTATTGTGAGCGACATTTTGAGTTTGTCACGTAACAAAATGTGTACTCGACCGGGATAATGTTTCCCATGAGTATGATAGTCGCTCTAATCACCTAATTTGAAGCTCTGCTGTGCCCAGATAGTTGAGCTTCAAAATACACTTTTGTGGTAGAGTTTCTGTCACTGACATCCACCCAAAGGGGTTATAAGATTGGAATCGTTTTGAAAGTTGCATGAAGACACATTCTTAGAAAATAAAACCATGAACTTTAAGTTGGAAGCATTTGTGGAAAACCATACATGGGAGATGCGAGATCAATGAATGAAGGCGATTCTGCTCGTCATTGAAAAGCATTATGACATCAAAGTTCGTAGAATAACAGATGAAAAAAAAAATGTATGCTATGGATAAGAGCGTCTGCTAAAATGACTAAAATGTAAAATGTAATGAATTTACGAACGCTCAACACCCGTTGAATACGGCCGGTGTCAGTAAACGTCAGCAAAAAGCATAATTAAATTGTTGCCAACAGCACAGTTACTGTCACCAACGCTCTGGATAACATGAAAACAGCCTAACCAGCTCTGCTAGGGCGAGTAAAATGGTCAGAGTGGAAGTAGCTAGCAAGCTAGCCAACGTTAGCCAGTTAGCTTGGGTGCTTGACTGCCGTTGTGAGGTCAGAATGCTTGGATCAACCCTACTCCTCGGCCAGAGCGTCCAGTGGTGCGCTCTGAACGCATCCAAGAGCGAAACGCTCTGAATTTACGAACGCCCAGAGCGCAACTCAGAGCG
>NW_028165358.1:7500-17500 GCF_964263955.1 Coregonus lavaretus
CGGAAGGCCGATTTGATGCACTTTTTTCGGATTGGGGTGGTGGTCAGACACCCCCATATGGAAATCATCCGGTTGACAACAGGAGAACCAGGGACCGACTCCTGCCTCACGGAAGGCCGATTTTGATGCACTTTTCTCGGATTGGGTTGGTGGTCAGACACCCCCATATGGATAACCGCCGGCGGACACCAGGAGAACCAGGGACCGACTCCTGGCTCCCGGAAGGCCGATTTTGATGCACTTTTCTCGGATTGGGTTGGTGGTCAGACACCCCCATATGGAAATCATCCGGTTGACACTATGAGAACCAGGGACCGACTCCTGGCTCCCGGAAGGCCGATTTTGATGCACTTTTCTCGGATTGGGTTGGTGGTCAGACACCCCCATATGGAAACCATCCGGTTGACACCAGGAGAACCAGGGACCGACTCCTGGCTCCCGGAAGGCCGATTTTGATGCACTTTTCTCGGATTGGGTTGGTGGTCAGACACCCCCATATGGAAATCATCCGGTTGACACTATGAGAACCAGGGACCGACTCCTGGCTCCCGGAAGGCCGATTTTGATGCACTTTTCTCGGATTGGGTTGGTGGTCAGACACCCCCATATGGAAACCATCCGGTTGACACTATGAGAACCAGGGACCGACTCCTGGCTCCCGGAAGGCCGATTTTGATGCACTTTTCTCGGATTGGGTTGGTGGTCAGACACCCCCATATGGAAATCATCCGGTTGACACTATGAGAACCAGGGACCGACTCCTGGCTCCCGGAAGGCCGATTTTGATGCACTTTTCTCGGATTGGGTTGGTGGTCAGACACCCCCATATGGAAATCATCCGGTTGACACTATGAGAACCAGGGACCGACTCCTGGCTCCCGGAAGGCCGATTTTGATGCACTTTTCTCGGATTGGGTTGGTGGTCAGACACCCCTATATGGAAACCATCCGGTTGACACTATGAGAACCAGGGACCGACTCCTGGCTCCCGGAAGGCCGATTTTGATGCACTTTTCTCGGATTGGGTTGGTGGTCAGACACCCCCATATGGAAACCATCCGGTTGACACCAGGAGAACCAGGGACCGACTCCTGGCTCCCGGAAGGCCGATTTTGATGCACTTTTCTCGGATTGGGTTGGTGGTCAGACACCCCCATATGGAAATCATCCGGTTGACACTATGAGAACCAGGGACCGACTCCTGGCTCCCGGAAGGCCGATTTTGATGCACTTTTCTCGGATTGGGTTGGTGGTCAGACACCCCCATATGGAAACCATCCGGTTGACACTATGAGAACCAGGGACCGACTCCTGGCTCCCGGAAGGCCGATTTTGATGCACTTTTCTCGGATTGGGTTGGTGGTCAGACACCCCCATATGGAAATCATCCGGTTGACACTATGAGAACCAGGGACCGACTCCTGGCTCCCGGAAGGCCGATTTTGATGCACTTTTCTCGGATTGGGTTGGTGGTCAGACACCCCCATATGGAAACCATCCGGTTGACACCATGAGAACCAGGGACCGACTCCTGGCTCCCGGAAGGCCGATTTTGATGCACTTTTCTCGGATTGGGTTGGTGGTCAGACACCCCCATATGGAAATCATCCGGTTGACACTATGAGAACCAGGGACCGACTCCTGGCTCCCGGAAGGCCGATTTTGATGCACTTTTCTCGGATTGGGTTGGTGGTCAGACACCCCCATATGGAAACCATCCGGTTGACACCAGGAGAACCAGGGACCGACTCCTGGCTCCCGGAAGGCCGATTTTGATGCACTTTTCTCGGATTGGGTTGGTGGTCAGACACCCCCATATGGAAACCATCCGGTTGACACCAGGAGAACCAGGGACCGACTCCTGGCTCCCGGAAGGCCGATTTTGATGCACTTTTCTCGGATTGGGTTGGTGGTCAGACACCCCCATATGGAAACCATCCGGTTGACACCAGGAGAACCAGGGACCGACTCCTGGCTCCCGGAAGGCCGATTTTGATGCACTTTTCTCGGATTGGGTTGGTGGTCAGACACCCCCATATGGAAATCATCCGGTTGACAACAGGAGAACCAGGGACCGACTCCTGGCTCCCGGAAGGCCGATTTTGATGCACTTTTCTCGGATTGGGTTGGTGGTCAGACACCCCCATATGGAAACCATCCGGTTGACACTATGAGAACCAGGGACCGACTCCTGGCTCACGGAGGCCGATTTTGATGCACTTTTCTCGGATTGGGGTGGTGGTCAGACACCCCCATATGGATAACCGCCGGCGGACACCAGGAGAACCAGGGACCGACTCCTGGCTCACGGAGGCCGATTTTGTTGCACTTTTCTCGGATTGGGGTGGTGGTCAGACACCCCCATATGGAAATCATCCGGTTGACACTATGAGAACCAGGGACCGACTCCTGGCTCACGGAGGCCGATTTTGATGCACTTTTCTCGGATTGGGGTGGTGGTCAGACACCCCCATATGGTAAACCGCCGGCGGACACTAGGAGAACCAGGGGAGGCTCTTACCTCACACATGGGGGTTTTGGGTGCCCTTGGCCGGCTTGGGGGTGACCCCAAGGGGGGGTCCAAGACCCCACACCCGGATCCATCCACAGGGGGGCGCCACAGGTCACTTTAAGCCTGATTTCACTATGGGTACCCAGGGGAGGCTGTTCACTCACACATGGGGGTTTTGGGTGCCCTTGGTCGGCATGGCTGGCTTGGGGGAGACCCCAAGAAGGGGTCCAAGCACCCACAGCCGAATCCATCCACAGGGGGGCGCCACAGGTCACTTTAGGCCTGATTTCACTGGGGGGACACTGGGGAGGCTGTTCACTCACACATGGGGGTTTTGGGTGCCCTTGGTCGGCATGGCTGGCTTGGGGGAGACCCCAAGAAGGGGTCCAAGCACCCCCACCAAGATCCATCCACAGGGGGGCGCCACAGGTCACTTTAAGCCTGATTTCACTATGGGTACACTGGGGAGGCTGTTCACTCACACATGGGGGTTTTGGGTGCCCATGGTCGGCATGGCTGGCTTGGAGGAGACCCCAAGAAGGGGTCCAAGCACCCCCACCAAGATCCATCCACAGGGGGGCGCCACAGGTCACTTTAAGCCTGATTTCACTATGGGTACCCAGGGGAGGCTGTTCACTCACACATGGGGGTTTTGGGTGCCCATGGCCGGCATGGATGGCTTGGGGGGGACCCCAAGAAGGGGTCCAAGACCCCACAGCCGGATCCATCCACAGGGGGGCGCCACAGGTCACTTTAGGCCGGATTTCACTATGGGGACCCAGGGGAGGCTGTTCACTCACACATGGGGGTTTTGGGTGCCCTTGGTCGGCATGGCTGGCTTGGGGGAGACCCCAAGAAGGGGTCCAAGCACCCACAGCCGAATCCATCCACAGGGGGGCGCCACAGGTCACTTTAGGCCTGATTTCACTGGGGGGACACTGGGGAGGCTGTTCACTCACACATGGGGGTTTTGGGTGCCCTTGGTCGGCATGGCTGGCTTGGGGGAGACCCCAAGAAGGGGTCCAAGCACCCCCACCAAGATCCATCCACAGGGGGGCGCCACAGGTCACTTTAAGCCTGATTTCACTATGGGTACACTGGGGAGGCTGTTCACTCACACATGGGGGTTTTGGGTGCCCATGGTCGGCATGGCTGGCTTGGAGGAGACCCCAAGAAGGGGTCCAAGCACCCCCACCAAGATCCATCCACAGGGGGGCGCCACAGGTCACTTTAAGCCTGATTTCACTATGGGTACCCAGGGGAGGCTGTTCACTCACACATGGGGGTTTTGGGTGCCCATGGCCGGCATGGATGGCTTGGGGGGGACCCCAAGAAGGGGTCCAAGACCCCACAGCCGGATCCATCCACAGGGGGGCGCCACAGGTCACTTTAGGCCGGATTTCACTATGGGGACCCAGGGGAGGCTGTTCACTCACACATGGGGGTTTTGGGTGCCCTTGGTCGGCATGGCTGGCTTGGGGGAGACCCCAAGAAGGGGTCCAAGCACCCACAGCCGAATCCATCCACAGGGGGGCGCCACAGGTCACTTTAGGCCTGATTTCACTGGGGGGACACTGGGGAGGCTGTTCACTCACACATGGGGGTTTTGGGTGCCCTTGGTCGGCATGGCTGGCTTGGGGGAGACCCCAAGAAGGGGTCCAAGCACCCCCACCAAGATCCATCCACAGGGGGGCGCCACAGGTCACTTTAAGCCTGATTTCACTATGGGTACACTGGGGAGGCTGTTCACTCACACATGGGGGTTTTGGGTGCCCATGGTCGGCATGGCTGGCTTGGAGGAGACCCCAAGAAGGGGTCCAAGCACCCCCACCAAGATCCATCCACAGGGGGGCGCCACAGGTCACTTTAAGCCTGATTTCACTATGGGTACCCAGGGGAGGCTGTTCACTCACACATGGGGGTTTTGGGTGCCCATGGCCGGCATGGATGGCTTGGGGGGGACCCCAAGAAGGGGTCCAAGACCCCACAGCCGGATCCATCCACAGGGGGGCGCCACAGGTCACTTTAGGCCGGATTTCACTATGGGGACCCAGGGGAGGCTGTTCACTCACACATGGGGGTTTTGGGTGCCCTTGGTCGGCATGGCTGGCTTGGGGGAGACCCCAAGAAGGGGTCCAAGCACCCACAGCCGAATCCATCCACAGGGGGGCGCCACAGGTCACTTTAGGCCTGATTTCACTGGGGGGACACTGGGGAGGCTGTTCACTCACACATGGGGGTTTTGGGTGCCCTTGGTCGGCATGGCTGGCTTGGGGGAGACCCCAAGAAGGGGTCCAAGCACCCCCACCAAGATCCATCCACAGGGGGGCGCCACAGGTCACTTTAAGCCTGATTTCACTATGGGTACACTGGGGAGGCTGTTCACTCACACATGGGGGTTTTGGGTGCCCATGGTCGGCATGGCTGGCTTGGAGGAGACCCCAAGAAGGGGTCCAAGCACCCCCACCAAGATCCATCCACAGGGGGGCGCCACAGGTCACTTTAAGCCTGATTTCACTATGGGTACCCAGGGGAGGCTGTTCACTCACACATGGGGGTTTTGGGTGCCCATGGCCGGCATGGATGGCTTGGGGGGGACCCCAAGAAGGGGTCCAAGACCCCACAGCCGGATCCATCCACAGGGGGGCGCCACAGGTCACTTTAGGCCGGATTTCACTATGGGGACCCAGGGGAGGCTGTTCACTCACACATGGGGGTTTTGGGTGCCCTTGGTCGGCATGGCTGGCTTGGGGGAGACCCCAAGAAGGGGTCCAAGCACCCACAGCCGAATCCATCCACAGGGGGGCGCCACAGGTCACTTTAGGCCTGATTTCACTGGGGGGACACTGGGGAGGCTGTTCACTCACACATGGGGGTTTTGGGTGCCCTTGGTCGGCATGGCTGGCTTGGGGGAGACCCCAAGAAGGGGTCCAAGCACCCCCACCAAGATCCATCCACAGGGGGGCGCCACAGGTCACTTTAAGCCTGATTTCACTATGGGTACACTGGGGAGGCTGTTCACTCACACATGGGGGTTTTGGGTGCCCATGGTCGGCATGGCTGGCTTGGAGGAGACCCCAAGAAGGGGTCCAAGCACCCCCACCAAGATCCATCCACAGGGGGGCGCCACAGGTCACTTTAAGCCTGATTTCACTATGGGTACCCAGGGGAGGCTGTTCACTCACACATGGGGGTTTTGGGTGCCCATGGCCGGCATGGATGGCTTGGGGGGGACCCCAAGAAGGGGTCCAAGACCCCACAGCCGGATCCATCCACAGGGGGGCGCCACAGGTCACTTTAGGCCGGATTTCACTATGGGGACCCAGGGGAGGCTGTTCACTCACACATGGGGGTTTTGGGTGCCCTTGGTCGGCATGGCTGGCTTGGGGGAGACCCCAAGAAGGGGTCCAAGCACCCACAGCCGAATCCATCCACAGGGGGGCGCCACAGGTCACTTTAGGCCTGATTTCACTGGGGGGACACTGGGGAGGCTGTTCACTCACACATGGGGGTTTTGGGTGCCCTTGGTCGGCATGGCTGGCTTGGGGGAGACCCCAAGAAGGGGTCCAAGCACCCCCACCAAGATCCATCCACAGGGGGGCGCCACAGGTCACTTTAAGCCTGATTTCACTATGGGTACACTGGGGAGGCTGTTCACTCACACATGGGGGTTTTGGGTGCCCATGGTCGGCATGGCTGGCTTGGAGGAGACCCCAAGAAGGGGTCCAAGCACCCCCACCAAGATCCATCCACAGGGGGGCGCCACAGGTCACTTTAAGCCTGATTTCACTATGGGTACCCAGGGGAGGCTGTTCACTCACACATGGGGGTTTTGGGTGCCCATGGCCGGCATGGATGGCTTGGGGGGGACCCCAAGAAGGGGTCCAAGACCCCACAGCCGGATCCATCCACAGGGGGGCGCCACAGGTCACTTTAGGCCGGATTTCACTATGGGGACCCAGGGAGGCTGTTCACTCACACATGGGGGTTTTGGGTGCCCTTGGTCGGCATGGCTGGCTTGGGGGAGACCCCAAGAAGGGGTCCAAGCACCCACAGCCGAATCCATCCACAGGGGGGCGCCACAGGTCACTTTAGGCCTGATTTCACTGGGGGGACACTGGGGAGGCTGTTCACTCACACATGGGGGTTTTGGGTGCCCTTGGTCGGCATGGCTGGCTTGGGGGAGACCCCAAGAAGGGGTCCAAGCACCCCCACCAAGATCCATCCACAGGGGGGCGCCACAGGTCACTTTAAGCCTGATTTCACTATGGGTACACTGGGGAGGCTGTTCACTCACACATGGGGGTTTTGGGTGCCCATGGTCGGCATGGCTGGCTTGGAGGAGACCCCAAGAAGGGGTCCAAGCACCCCCACCAAGATCCATCCACAGGGGGGCGCCACAGGTCACTTTAAGCCTGATTTCACTATGGGTACCCAGGGGAGGCTGTTCACTCACACATGGGGGTTTTGGGTGCCCATGGCCGGCATGGATGGCTTGGGGGGGACCCCAAGAAGGGGTCCAAGACCCCACAGCCGGATCCATCCACAGGGGGGCGCCACAGGTCACTTTAGGCCGGATTTCACTATGGGGACCCAGGGGAGGCTGTTCACTCACACATGGGGGTTTTGGGTGCCCTTGGTCGGCATGGCTGGCTTGGGGGAGACCCCAAGAAGGGGTCCAAGCACCCACAGCCGAATCCATCCACAGGGGGGCGCCACAGGTCACTTTAGGCCTGATTTCACTGGGGGGACACTGGGGAGGCTGTTCACTCACACATGGGGGTTTTGGGTGCCCTTGGTCGGCATGGCTGGCTTGGGGGAGACCCCAAGAAGGGGTCCAAGCACCCCCACCAAGATCCATCCACAGGGGGGCGCCACAGGTCACTTTAAGCCTGATTTCACTATGGGTACACTGGGGAGGCTGTTCACTCACACATGGGGGTTTTGGGTGCCCATGGTCGGCATGGCTGGCTTGGAGGAGACCCCAAGAAGGGGTCCAAGCACCCCCACCAAGATCCATCCACAGGGGGGCGCCACAGGTCACTTTAAGCCTGATTTCACTATGGGTACCCAGGGGAGGCTGTTCACTCACACATGGGGGTTTTGGGTGCCCATGGCCGGCATGGATGGCTTGGGGGGGACCCCAAGAAGGGGTCCAAGACCCCACAGCCGGATCCATCCACAGGGGGCGCCACAGGTCACTTTAGGCCGGATTTCACTATGGGGACCCAGGGGAGGCTTTTCACTCACACATGGGGGTTTTGGGTGCCCTTGGTCGGCATGGCTGGCTTGGGGGGGACCCCAAGAAGGGGTCCAAGACCCCACAGCCGGATCCATCCACAGGGGGGCGCCACAGGTCACTTTAGGCCGGATTTCACTATGGGGACCCAGGGGAGGCTTTTCACTCACACATGGGGGTTTTGGGTGCCCTTGGTCGGCATGGCTGGCTTGGGGGGGACCCCAAGAAGGGGTCCAAGCACCCCCACCAAGATCCATCCACAGGGGGGCGCCACAGGTCATTTTCACTAGGAGAACCAGGGGAGGGCTCCTGACTCACACATGGGCATTCTGGGTGCCCATGGCTGGGATGGGTGAGACAGAGTCCAGCCCTCCACACACAAAAGTGACCCAGCAGGCCAGAAGAAAGGGGAGAGAGAGAGAGAGAGAACAAATAATACATGGGCACAGAGCAGCCAGCCTCCATTGGAGCTGCCTGCACAGTGCTGCCCTCCTGTGGGAAAGGTTCACACACACACTCACTCACTCACTCACACAGACACACACAGACAAACCTATTCACTTGGGCCTTCTCCCTCATGCCCTGCTGACATCCATGCAGGCCCACATTGACCTTTGTGACCTCTGGAGCTCCATGCACCTTGTTCTAAACTCCCTGCCTAGTAAAGGGCATCTCCCATGGGCATGAGAGTACAGCTCACTCCCTGGAGCACCATGCCTCTTTTTAATCACTCTCTCCCTATTAAAACCCTCTCTCCCATGGGCTTGAGAGTACAGCTTACTCCCTTGACCTCCAGAGGTATAGGAGGCCAAAAAAAAAGGGGGACAGAGCAGACAGCCCCCAAAGGGGATGCCTGCTCTGCCCCCCTATGAGACAGGTTCACTCACTCACACAGACACACCTATTCACTTGGGCCTTCTCCCTCATGCCCTGCTGACATCCATGCAGGCCCACATTGACCTTTGTGACCTCTGGAGCTCCATGCCTCTTTTTAAACTCTCTCTTCCCATTAAAAGCCTCTCTCACATGGGCTTGAGAGTACAGCTTACTCCCTTGACCTCCAGAGGTATAGGAGGCCAAAAAAAAAGGGGGACAGAGCAGACAGCCCCCAAAGGGGATGCCTGCTCTGCCCCCCTATGAGACAGGTTCACTCACTCACACAGACACACCTATTCACTTGGGCCTTCTCTCTGTGGCCCTGCTGACAGCCATGCAGGCCCACATTGACCTTTGTGACCTCTGGAGCTCATTGCCTCCATCTCTACACTCCATGCCCAGTGAAACCCTCTCTCACTCGGCCTGAGACTGCAGCTCACTCCCTGGATGGCCTGGGCTCCAGAACCACGACCACCAAGCCCACACTCCCTGCCCACTCAAACCCTCTCTCACTCGGCCTCAGACTGCAGCTCACTCCCTGGATGGCCTGGGCTCCAGAACCACGACCACCAAGCCCACACTCCCTGCCCACTCAAACCCTCTCTCACTCGGCCTCAGACTGCAGCTCACTCCCTGGATGGCCTGGGCTCCAGAACCACGACCACCAAGCCCACACTCCCTGCCCGCTCAAACCATCTCTCACTCGGACTGAGACTGCAGCTCACTGCATGGGCGTCCCCGACCTCCATGCCTCCAGGCCCACACTCCGTGTCCGCTCAAACCATCTCTCACTCGGACTGAGACTGCAGCTCACTGCATGGGCGTCCCCGACCTCCATGCCTCCAGGCCCACACTCCGTGTCCGCTCAAACCATCTCTCACTCGGACTGAGACTGCAGCTCACTGCATGGGCGTCCCCGACCTCCATGCCTCCAGGCCCACACTCTGTGTCCGCTCAAACCATCTCTCACTCGGACTGAGACTGCAGCTCACTGCATGGGCGTCCCCGACCTCCATGCCTCCAGGCCCACACTCCGTGTCCGCTCAAACCATCTCTCACTCGGACTGAGACTGCAGCTCACTGCATGGGCGTCCCCGACCTCCATGCCTCCAGGCCCACACTCCGTGTCCGCTCAAACCATCTCTCACTCGGACTGAGACTGCAGCTCACTGCATGGGCGTCCCCGACCTCCATGCCTCCAGGCCCACACTCTGTGTCCGCTCAAACCATCTCTCACTCGGACTGAGACTGCAGCTCACTGCATGGGCCTCCCCGACCTCCATGCCTCCAGGCCCACACTCCGTGTCCGCTCAAACCATCTCTCACTCGGACTGAGACTGCAGCTCACTGCATGGGCGTCCCCGACCTCCATG
>NW_028165356.1:0-5000 GCF_964263955.1 Coregonus lavaretus
GCCTACACTTTCTCGGTTTGAGCTTATAACGAGAGTGGGGTGGGTGTGGCTTCATGACAATGATCAAGAGCAGCTGCTTACCAATTTGACAGCTCTAACGTAGTTTCACCTCCAACATCACCAAAACATTCATTATGCGGCTGTCTGCTATCGCCGGTTAACGCTTGATCTGATTGAATCTAGGCCAAAAACGTTCTTTGCTAGCCTTTTGTAAGTATGCCTGTGTTCAGTATTTGCATATTTTTTTGAGGTTTAAGCGAGAGTTAATTAAGGTAGGACAGAAATCCATCACAGGTGTGCTTCTTTCTGAGAACAAACAAACAACAACAGTAAATCTCCTCTCTAGAATTCTGATGATAGAACTTCAGCTCACTCTAATAACTTCTCTCAGCATTACTACAGTCCTACACCACATGCTACAGATTTCACACATGATAATTACCATGGTAATCCTGTGATGTCCTCCTGGTAGAGCTCCAAACAAACAGCTCTCCTTCAGCCCGGGCCCTGTGAGGTAATTTTATGCTTGACTTGTTGTGGGATTAACACAGCAAACCAAGATAAGAAGCCGGCTCCAACATCTTCATGTCTCCTCTACAGTCTTCACTATAGGGATAAATTCACATTATTATTGATGATCAGGAACAAACCCTGAACCTGAATCTCTCCTTGTTTTGCAATTTCTTATAAGCAAACACATTGTAATATCTTATTAACATAATTTATGCTTTTTTGGAAAGGTACAGAAAAAGGAATGTTCAACGTGTAATTTACATTTACATCATTTAGCAGACGCTCTTATCCAGAGCGACTTACAAATTGGTGCATTCAACTTATGATAGCCAGTGGGACAACCACTGGGGGAAGAAGGATTACTTTTATACTATTCCAGGTATTCCTTAAAGAGGTAGGGTTTCAAGTGTCTCCGGAAGGTGGTCAGTGACTCCGCTGTCCTGGCATTGTGGGGGAGCTTGTTCCACCATTGGGGTGCCAGAGCAGCGAATAGCTTTGACTGGGCTGAGCGGGAACTGTGCTTCCATAGAGGTAGGGGAGCTAGCAGGCCAGAGGTGGATGAACGTAGTGCCCTCGTTTGGGTGTAGGGTCTGATCAGAGCCTGAAGTTAAGGAGGTGCCGTCCCCTCATAGCTCCGTAGGCAAGCACCATGGTCTTGTAGTAGATGCAAGCCTCAACTGGAAGCCAGTGGAGTGTGCAGAGGAGCGGGGTGACATGAGAGAACACCAGAAGGGCTGCAGTGTTCTGGATAAGTTGCAGGGGTTTGATGGCAGAGGCATGGAGCCCAGCCAACAGCGAGTTGCAGTAATCCAGACGGGCCGTCAGAAGTCGCAAGATTTCATCTGGAGAGAGAGGGGAGAAAGAAGTCAAAGCATAGGGTAGGGCCGTGTAAGCAGGACCAGCGGTGTCATTTGACTTAATATATGAGGATCGGGATGAGGGAGGGGGAGGAGGAGGGGGATTCAGCAGGGAGGAGAAGGTGGCAAAGAGCTTCCTAGGGTTAGAGGCAGAGGCTTGAAATTTAGAGTAGTAGAAAGTGGCTTTAGCAGCGGAAACCGAGGAAGAGAATGTAGAGAGGAGGGAGTGAAAAGATGACAGGTCCGCAGGGAGTCTAGTTTTCCTCCATTTCCGCTCGGCTGCCAGGAGCCCTCTTCTGTGAGCTCGCAATGAGTCGTCAAGCCACGGAGCAGGAGGGGAGGACCGATCCAGCCGGGAGGATAGGGGACATAGAGAGTCAAAATATGCAAAAAGGGAGGAGAGGAGGGTTGAGGTGGCAGAATCAGGAGATCGGAGGGAGAAGGATTTAGCAGAGGGAAGAGATGATAGGATGGAAGAGAAGAGAGTAGCGGGAGAGAGAGAGCGAAGGTTGCGACGGCACATTACCATCGGAGTAGAGGCAGAGTGAGTAGTGTTGGATGAGAGCGAGAGAGACAAGGATACAAAGTAATGGACGGAGACTTGGAGGGGAGTTGCAGTGATATTAGTAGAAGAACAGCATCTAGTAAAGATGAGGTCAAGCGTATTGCCTGCCTTGTGAGTAGTGGGGGACGGTGAGAGTGTGAGGTCAAAAGAGGAAAGGAGTGGAAAGAAGGAGGCAGAGAGAAATGAGTCAAAGGCAGACATAGGGAGGTTAAAGTCACCCATAACTGTGAGGGGTGAGCCATCCTCAGGAAAGGAACTTGTCAAGGTGTCAAGCTCATTGATGAACTCTCCAAGGGAACCTGGAGGGCGATAAATGACAAGGATGTTAAGCTTGAATGGGCTAGTGACTGTGACAGCATGGAATTCAAATGAGGAGATAGACAGATGGGTCAGGGGAAAAAGAGAGAATGTCCACTTTGGAGAGATGAGGATTCCTGTGCCACCGCCGCGCTGACCAGATGCTCTCGGGGATGCGAGAACACATGGTCAGACGAGAAAAGAGCAGTAGGAGTAGCAGTGTTTTCTGTGGTAATCCATGTTTCCGTCAGCGCCAAGAAGTCGAGGGACTGGAGGGTAGCATAGGCTGAGATTAACTCTGCCCTGTTGGCCGCAGAACGGCAGTTCCAGCGTGGAATAACATTGGAAACAACTATCCACAGTTGCTAATAGTTACCAGTAGCTACCCGCTAGCTAGCTAGCTTTATTGGTCCATGTGGGTTAGCTAGCCTCGTGCTTCACCGGGCTCAGATGAATACAATACTTACCTACAATAAGGTAAGTATTGTAGGTACAATAATTACCCACAATAACTACCTAGATAAACTACCTACAATACCTAACTACAATACCTACCTACAATCTAAATACATGGTTTAAGCTTTACTCGACACCATATAAGAAGCCAAGCTTACCTCCCGCTAGAGAAGACACACCTCACCTGTCATGGATTGAGTCATTGAACGTTTACGTTTGGATTGGTGTGCAAATGCTTTCTCCGATTCCTGGCCCTAAAAATGTGTGTGTGTGTGCATTTCTGTGTCTGTGTGCCTGAGTGGATGTACGTGTGCATGTATGTGTGTGTGTATGTCAGCATGTGTGTCAGATGGCAGACAGAAAGCCGACTTGTTAGGATCTCTGCTAAACCTGACAGGTGGGGCTCAGAGTCACCATGCCGATAAAATAATAAACTGCCATAAACTGCCACTGTTTATATAATTTCCTGCCACAACAAAGATACAGCATGTTATCCTCCCTCCCCAGAGCGACTCCCAAACACATCTGTGTGTGTATTGTGTGTGTGTGTGTGTGTGTGGTGGTTTCATGTCACATTCTAAAAGACTCCCTGCAGTCAGTTGGTTGTCCTTTGGCGTGTTACGTCTGTAACTGTGGCGATGGCGTTAGCAGCACAGATAGGCGTCCAGACTTAGGCAGCGGCCAACATGGAGGGTGACAGACTGTGGGATTGGCAGAGAGAGAGAGAGCTGGACAACCACAAAGAGCAGGAAAACAACATCAGACTGAATACAGGAACACACACAGAGCAGATAGAAAGACAGGGGAACCACCCAGCAGACTCTCCAATCCATACTGATCTAGCTTCATAACCCTCCTGCATCGATCACACCAGACCAGGACAAACACACCTCTGAAGATGTATAGTCAGAAAGAGAAGAGAGGGAGAGAGAGATGGAGAGGCAGAGGATAAGAGACTGAGACAGATTTAGAAAGAGGATAAGCGAGTGATAAAGAGTTGGGAAGAGGAATGTGATACTGAAAGAGATAAAGGAGTCAGAGAAAGTTAACCATACACCGACAATACAAACAACGATGTGAGAAAGACATTGAGAAAGCCAGTGAGAGAGCAGCAGAGAGAGAAAGCCAGCGAAGCGCTAGCCAGCCAGGGACGGGAGGGGTGGTGTGGTGGTGATCAGTTCCACAGTGGGGAGCTCATGTGGGGTTCCAGAGCAGTTTGTCACACAGTTGGAAAGCTTAGCACCAGCCTGTAGTCTCTGACTGTGTTGCTGCCTGCCGTGCCCGCTATACCCGCAGTGATCTGGCCGCAGATGCCCCATCCCTTCCCAGAATGCCTTGCATCGTGACCAGCTAGGCCAGCAGAGAGCCAGAGAGCCATATGCAGGGCCTTGTCAGGACAACAACAGTGCTTATCTAATAATGCTGTTCACTTCCTCTCACCACCCCACCGCCACCACGACACAACAACAGCATCCCACAACATTAGGGAGAGACAGCTGAGATTGGATTGGAGTTCCAGTTATTACGAAGTCAATTATGTGCCTCCTGTTTAAATAATGCCTCAAATATGACACAGAAAGTCTGAGCATGTCAACTGGTTGGTGGGCTGAATGAGGGAGGAGATTTGAGGTGAATGAGGAGATTTGTGGTGAACATGAATGTATACCATGGTGATGGCTAGAAAAAGTCCCTCTTGTGTTGTTAGTTAGATACATACATGTGTTGCATTGAATTACAGGTAGGTAGTAGTGCCGTACGCTGTGTAATGTCAAGTAGAGAAACTACACCAACAAACAACACAGCTGGGATTGATTTAAAAACTGTTACCCAGATGGCAACACTCTCCACATCTCAAAGCAGTATATGTCAACAGTGTTGGAACACGTCCACCCAGGCTGTTGTTTAGGAAGAGGAAACACAGGTGAGATTTAAACAGGTAAACAGAACGGAGCAGAGGGAGAATGCAGCTTGACCTCTTTCAGACAGGCCTGATTGACAGGGAACACCTTATCACTCCAGCAAGGGAATAGGGTGACGAAGGAAGAGGAGGAATGAAGAAGAGGAAGAATAAGAGGAGAAGGAAGACAGGATGAGTGGACTCCTGGGGTTTCTCCACAAAGCCAAACAACGGTACGGCGAGAGGCCATGGGATTGTGCTTCCAGAAGGAAATTAATTTGGAGGTTCGGAGAGCGTGGGGATCGGGTGGGGGGGGGGGTGGATGGGGCGCGTAGCATTTACTAATCAGCCCTGTTGGTAAACACTAAGAGATTGACAGCCAAAGCTGGGGAAATATAATCGACTTGGCTTAAGG
>NW_028165356.1:7500-56939 GCF_964263955.1 Coregonus lavaretus
TTCGCTATTTCATCCTGGAATATCCAAGGCCTGAGGTCATCTGCCTTTGGCCTAAAGAGCAGGAACCTGTAAATCGGATATACGGACATTGTCATCCTACAAGAAACATGGTATAGAGGAGATGGACCCACTGGTTGCCGTCTAGGTTACAGAGAGCTGGTAGTCCCATCCACCAAACTACCAGGTGTGAAACAGGGAAGGACTCAGAGCATATGCTAATTTGGTATAGAGCAGACCTATAAAACAGCAACATTTTACATTTGGCTAGAAATTCAAAAGGAAATGATCTCAACAGAGAAAAATGTCCTCCTGTGTGCTACCTATATCCCCCTACTAGAATCCCCATACGTTAATGAAGATAGCTTCTCCATCCTGGAGGGGGAAATCAATCATTTCCAGACCCAGGGACATGTACTAGTCTGTGGCGACCTAAATGCCAGAACTGGACAATAAGCTGACACCCTCAGCACACAGGGGGACAAACACCCACCTGGAGGTGACAGCATTCCCTCCCCCATATGCCCCCCTAGGCACAACTACGACAACATAACCAACAAAAACGGGTCACAACTTCTGCAGCTCTGTCGCACGCTGGGTATGTACAGTGGGGAGAACAAGTATTTTATACACTGCCGATTTTGCAGGTTTTCCTACTTACAAAGCATTTTGAGGTCTGTAATCCAGAAAATCACATTGTATGATTTTTAAGTAATTAATTTGCATTTTATTGCATGACATAAGTATTTTATACATCAGAAAAGCAGAACTTAATATTTGGTACAGAAACCTTTGTTTGCAATTACAGAGATCATACGTTTCCTGTAGGTCTTCACCAGGTTTGCACACACTGCAGCAGGGATTTTGGCCCACTCCTCCATACAGACCTTCTCCAGATCCTTCAGGTTTCAGGGCTGTCACTGGGCAATACGGACTTTCAGCTCCCTCCAAAGATCTTCTATTGGGTTCAGGTCTGGAGACTGGCTAGGCCACTCCAGGACCTTGAGATGCTTCTTACGGAGCCACTCCTTAGTTGCCCTGGCTGTGTGTTTCGGGTCGTTGTCATGCTGGAAGACCCAGCCACGACCCATTCAATGCTCTTACTGAGGGAAGGAGGTTGTTGGCCAAGATCTCGCGATACATGGCCCCATCCATCCTCCCCTCAATACGGTGCAGTCGTCCTGTCCCCTTTGCAGAAAAGCATCCCCAAAGAATGATGTTTCCACCTCCATGCTTCACGGTTGGGATGGTGTTCTTGGGGTTGTACTCATCCTTCTTCTTCCTCCAAACACGGCGAGTGGAGTTTAGACCAAAAAGCTATATTTTTGTCTCATCAGACCACATGACCTTCTCCCATTCCTCCTCTGGATCATCCAGATGGTCATTGGCAAACTTCAGACGGGCCTGGACATGCGCTGGCTTGAGCAGGGGGACCTTGCGTGCGCTGCAGGATTTTAATCCATGACGGCGTAATGTGTTACTAATGGTTTTCTTTGAGACTGTGGTCCCAGCTCTCTTCAGGTCATTGACCAGGTCCTGCCGTGTAGTTCTGGGCTGATCCCTCACCTTCCTCATGATCATTGATGCCCCACGAGGTGAGATCTTGCATGGAGCCCCAGACCGAGGGTGATTGACCATCATCTTGAACTTCTTCCATTTTCTAATAATTGCGCCAACAGTTGTTGCCTTCTCACCAAGCTGCTTGCCTATTGTCCTGTAGCCCATCCCAGCCTTGTGCAGGTCTACAATTTTATCCCTGATGTCCTTACACAGCTCTCTGGTCTTGGCCATTGTGGAGAGGTTGGAGTCTGTTTGATTGAGTGTGTGGACAGGTGTCTTTTATACAGGTAACGAGTTCAAACAGGTGCAGTTATCTTCCTTATCAAATCTAAAAATCACTAACAGAAAACTGAAGAAAAGTAACAACAATGACAAATGGTTTGATGAAGAATGCAAAAACATGTGAAAGAAATTGAGAAATCTATCCCACCAAGAAAATAGAGACCCAGAAAACCTGAGCCTACGCCTTCACTATGGCGAATCACTAAAACAATACAGAAATACACTACGGAAAAAGAAGGAACAGCATGTCAGAAATCAGCTCAATGTAATTGAATAATCCATAGACTCTAACCACTTCTTGGAAAATTGGAAAACACTAAACAAACAACAACACGAAGAGCTATCTATCCAAAACGGAGATGTATGGGTAAACCACTTCTCCAATCTTTTTGGCCCTATAACAAAAAACAAACAGCAAAAAAATATACATGATCAAATGCAAATCTTAGAATCAACTATTAAAGACTACCAGAACCCACTGGATTCTCCAATTACATTGAATGAACTACAGGACAAAATACAAACCCTCCAACCCAAAAAGGCCTGTGGTGTTGATGGTATCCTCAATAAAATGATAAAATATACAGACCACAAATTCCAATTGGCTATACTTAAACTCTTTAATATCATCCTTAGCTATGGCATCTTCCCCAATATTTGGAACCAAGGACTGATCACCCCAATCCACAAAAGTGGAAACAAATTTGACCCAAGTAACTACCGTGGGATATGCGTCAACAGCAACCTTCTGAAAATCCTCTGCATTATCATTAACAGCAGACTAGTTCATTTCCTCAGTGAAAACAATGTACTGAGCAAATGTCAAATAAGCTTTTTACCAAATTACCATACGACAGACCACGTATTCACCCTGCACACCCTAATTGACATAAAAAACTAAAAAAAACAAAGGCTTCTCATGCTTTATTGATTTCAAAAAAGCTTTTGACTCAATTTGGCATGAGGGTCTACTATACAAATTGATGGAAAGTGGGGTTGGGGGAAAAACATACGACATTATAAAATCCATGTACACAAACAACAAGTGTGCGGTTAAAATTGGCAAAAGACACACACATTTCTTTCCACAGGGCCGTGGGGTGAGACAGGGATGCAGTTTATGCCCCACCCTCTTCAACATATATATCAACAAATTGGCAAGGGCACTAGAACAGTCTGCAGCACCCAGCCTCACCCTACTAGAATCTTAAGTCAAATGTCTACTGTTTGCTGATGATCTGGTGCTTCTGTCCCCAACCAAGGAGGGCCTACAGCAGCACCTAGATCTTCTGCACAGATTCTGTCAGACCTGGGCCCTGACAGTAAATATCAGTAAGACAAAAATAACGGTGTTCCAAAAAAGGTCCAGTTGCCAGGACCACAAATACAAATTCCATCTAGACACCGTTGCCCTAGAGCACACAAAAAACGATACATACCTCGGCCTAAACATCAGCGCCACAGGTAACTTCCACAAAGCTGTGAACGATCTGAGAGACAAGGCAAGAAGGGCCTTCTATGCCATCAAAAGGAACATAAAATTCGACATACCAATTAGGATCAGGCTAAAAATACTTGAATCAGTTATAGAACCCATTGCCCTTTATGGTTGTGAGGTCTGGGGTCCGCTCACCAACCAACAATTCACAAAATGGGACAAACACCAAATTGAGACTCTGCATTCAGAATTCTGCAAAAATATCCCCCATGTACAACGATAAACACCAAATAATGCATGCAGAGCAGAATTAGGCCAATACCTGCTTTCTGATTTGTTTATTTTTATTTTCACTTGCTTTGGCAATGTAAACATATGTTTCCCATGCCAATAAAGCCCCTTTGAATTGAATTGAGAGAGAGAGACAGATAGAAAAAGAGAGAGGGGTGAGGGAGAGAGAGGGGAGAGAAAGAGAGAAGGCAAAGTCTTGAAATGGATGTCAAGGTCTTCTAACAAAGTGTGTCATTGGATTATATAAAGAGAAGCGTAAAGACTGCAATCCATGAAATGGTTTCTGTAATGCTTTGTACATACTTGATGAATGTCCAGGTTGGGGTGTCCTTTTTCAGATTTTTGTTAGTCACACCTGCTTGCATCTTTATTAACACACGTTTTGTTCTGTGTTTGTCTTTACAATAGTGCATACCGTTGCTCTCTCCACCTTTAGGCCATTCGTTTTTGACCTCTGCGTCTGTAGGCGAAGGGGGAGCCTACCGCTCAGTAATACACTCTGTATCTTTCTGCATGGCTGAGCCCTGTACTTGATGGAGAGGTAATATTTTGTATTTATGTTTATGTTCTTTGGCACCTGGATAATCTTACATTAGGAATCATTAAACTCAAACATGCCCTCTTTATACTCCGAGCAGGTGCCTGCGTCACGACTGAGTGCCTTCTGAGTAAACACAGTCAGAGTGACGTGGTAGAGAGAAGAAACACAATACCCTGTTGGACCGCTCTGGCCACGCACGTTGAGGTCACCTGGGGCACAGCAGAGAGAGAGAGAGAGAGAGAGAAAGGAGAGAGAGAGCGAGAGAGAGACACAGAGAGAGAGCGAGAGAGAGAGAGAGAGTGCTTGTTAGAGGGAGTTTGTTCATCTTTGTGTGCTTATACTACGTGAATGTGCTTGTGTGTGTGTGTATAAGTTCTGCAAATATGAGTGTGTTCATCTCTCTCCTGGCTCCTGCATGGCTCGGGATGACACCTCTAGGCTGTGCAGTATCTTGAGATTAACGTCCTTTATGAACAGACGGGGTGATATTCCATATTCCTGTGGTCCTGGAACAGAGTGGATCTCCAAGAGAGAGCTTTGTTTCTCACTGATTGCTTAATGGATTTCTGGGAATGCTATGATGGGTGCATTGGACTGGTTGACTGGCTCAATTGTGTCCTGCTGTAAATAATTGGCTGATTGAGAGGCTATGGGCTGGAACAGCCACTTCAGATACACTAACACACCTCCTCCCTCCCGCTCAGCCAGGTGGATCCTGCTGCTTGTCCAAAGTTGTTGAAATCCACCAAATACACAGAGTGTTGAACGCTGCAAAATGCTCAAGGACATTAAGTGTTAGGGTGTATTTTCACCCTCTCGAAAACTGTGATTCACAAACATACATGAATGTAAGATTTACAGAAAGGCGTGTCTACTCAGAGATTTAGAAACAGACATTGCACAGCACTTCAATGTCCGCCCTCAATCAATAGCAGTGTATCAGGAGAAAACTAGAAATAACCAGGAATAACTGAGAATAACAAGGAGAAATGCAAACAAAATAACCCATCCCACTGCCCATGGGAAGCCATGGAAATATTCAAATGAACTGCGGTATTCTGTTCCCCACCGCACGGCACGTCCCGACGTTTCCAACATCTGCCTGGGAACAGGAAATTAAATTCCCTCTGACAGGAAGCAGCTGAGCTGGAATGGTCACATCCACTTGACCTCTGACCTTTATCAATATTACAGGCAGGGTATGCCAACCACGCCAGTGTGGCATCTGCTGCTGGGTACTATTTTCTCCCTGATTTGGCTTCATTAACAACACAGTCTGTTCTGTTCCCTTCCCACCAGCCCCAGCACCAGCAGTCATGGCTTCATCCCACTGTACAGGTGGGTGCACAGAATTAGGTATTATTGTGTTTTTTTCAGTTCTATTCCCCTCTCTCTCTCCCCCACCTTTGTCTCTGTGTCTCCCTCTCTCCCTCCTCACTCCTCCCCTCCCTCTCAGTGGTAGAAGTAAAAACAATTCCCAGTGACACATCCCTTGTGGTGTTGGAGCATAACTCGGGGAGGGAGAGAGAGAGTTTCACCTTTAGAGTTGTGAAAGGCACAGCCAGACGCAGCCTGTGGAGCAGCCTCATTTGAATGTTGTGGACAGATGGAATTTCTCTCCTTTTTTCTCTTTTCTCTCTTTCTTCCCGTTCTGTCATTTATTCATTTGTTCAGTGCACATGGGGCAAAGTGTTGGAACGGAACAAAAAGGAGATAATGCAGTTTTTTTCCCTTCCCAAATAAAGTTTAGATAAAAGGTTTTTTGAAAGTATCTGGGCATCAACAATCTACAGTTACTCTGACTTTCTCCTTTAGGACATTTGAATGCAAGGTCCATACTAGGATGAAGGCAGCTAATCTAGATCTAATCTCTGATTGAGAGCACGATCGTCAATCAGCCATTGTTAGAGGCCAGGTGCCTCTGCTCCGCACCGCTCTGACCTACGCTAGCTTCAGGAGTAAATAGTTTATCCTAATTTCAGACTCCATTTAAAGTAGTGAGTATTTTTCATCACACTCCCAGCCTGATAATTGCTTTTAAAGGACTCAATTATTTATGGACCATTAATTAGGAATCCCAGCGAAAGTTTGCTGAGTCAATTTCCCCAGACAAGGCTGCGATATGGATATTATGGGCTGTATATTTCACTAAAATTAACCAAGTGTGAGTCCCCTCTATCGTGACCCTGTGGCTTTATGGAAGCATGAGCTGGTTTTCTAATGGTTGTTTTCTCTGGTTAAATAGCATAGTTTATCGACGTAGTGAGTGAATATTCTCAACCTAAACCACATCAAATACTATAGGTATGCTACTGCATGCATTCCCTTCCACCTGATACTCCGGCTTGTAATCTTCTTCCCATGACATCGATGACATATTATGTGGCGTATTTAACCTATCAGAGTTCCAGCAGCAGCAGCAGCCACAGCACAGGAGGGGCACCCAGCACCGCATCTCTCAGACAGCAGGATGTGCTTGGTGGGTCATGTTTTAAGATTGGAGACGCGCGGCGCAGCACGGCGAGGGGTTGTTTCAACCACAACAGAGGTTTGATGCAGGAGCTAGGCGGTTGGCGGTGGGATTCAAAGCCATAAGCTGTGTGGAACATGGTTTAATCTAATAATTCATTATGGTCTGGTCCTGGATCAGAGGCTGTCACTGTCACACTCATCCCCTTAACCCCCAGTCTAATTCCACACTCCATGCAGAGCTGTCCCCAGATCATAGGCTATGCTAATTCTTCCAGGGACCCGCTCCAGAGCCTGAGCCTCGTGCTAAAACCACTGAGATAAATACAATATCAGATAGATAGTGAGATGACGTGTGGTGGGAATGGTCTGTACATGCTACAGTGGTATATCTGACAAGATGCTACACAAAAAGTCCAATATGGATTGATTATATATATGTAGGTCCCTATCAGAGGAGATACTGCAGCTGTTGTTACTGCGGCTGTTGTTACTGAGGCTGTTGTTACTGTGGCTGTTGTTACTGAGGCTATTGTTACTGTGTCTGTTGTTACTGCAGCTGTTGTTACTGCGGCTGTTGTTACTGAGGCTGTTGTTACTGAGTCTGTTGTTACTGAGGCTGTTGTTACTGAGGCTGTTGTTACTGAGGCTGTTGTTACTGAGTCTGTTGTTACTGAGGCTGTTGTTACTGCAGCTGTTGTTACTGAGGCTGTTGTTACTGAGGCTGTTGTTACTGCAGCTGTTGTTACTGTGTCTGTTGTTACTGAGGCTGTTGTTACTGAGGCTGTTGTTACTGTGTCTGTTGTTACTGAGGCTGTTGTTACTGTGTCTGTTGTTACTGCAGCTGTTGTTACTGTGTCTGTTGTTACTGAGGCTGTTGTTGCTGCGTTTGTTGTTACTGAGGCTGTTGTTACTGTGTTTGTTGTTACTGCAGCTGTTGTTACTGTGTCTGTTGTTACTCAGGCTGTTGTTGCTGCGTTTGTTGTTACTGAGGCTGTTGTTGCAGCAGCTGTGACTGCTAGAGATCTATGTGCTACTACTGTATATTGCTTCTGCTTCAACTACAGTACTAACTAATTAGTACAATACACTATTATACTGAGCTTGGCAGAGAATCTCCACACGTTGACAATAATTGTCTCACCTACCCCGACACACACACTCACTCAAGCATGTAAAGCAGAGGAGGCTGGTGGGAGGAGCTGTATGAGGACGGGCTCATTGTAATGGCTGTAATGGAAGAAATGGAACGTTATCAAACACATCAAACATATGGAAACCACATGTTTGACTCCGTTCCATTTATTCCATTCCAGCCATTACAATGAGACTGTCCTCCTATAGCTCCTCCCAGCAGCCTCCTCTGACGTACAGATAGGCCTGTGAATCTGTTGTTATGGCTCTCACTCCTCTGCCTCAGCTCTCACAGGTAGATAGAGTTTTCAAGCCTCCCTCCACCAGTCTGGCTCTTCTTCCTTCCCTTCCTTACCACATGATCCTGATGACAATCTTGTTCTACACAGCATTTATTGTGCATCTGGTTGAGAAAACACCCAATTAGGATCCCTCACTTCCTCTCTCTCTCTCCACTCCGCTCCAATCAATCCTGGGCACTGAACCGCATGCCATTCCATATGGTGCCAGGCAGCTCTACCGCACTATGCTACCGAGGCGTGCCACATTACTCAGACCGGGCGTGGGCACAGCGGTACTCAGGAAACGGTGAAACGCCTGTCACCCGCCACTTCATGTCTCCGCCACTGGCTCAGTCATCCAGACAGACGACAACGAAAGGCCTTTCTTAATGCTTAAGCAACTCATCTAGCTTGGTATGTCTATTCTGTTGCCGCGCACACATTTTGTTGTGCCTTAATAAAACGGACTGTTCATATTCTTAAGTGTTCTAGCTACTCAAGTAAGATGCCTGGCTGAGGCACTCAAGAAAATAAGTTATATGTATTAAAGTTTTATTTGGTATTCATAAATGCAAATTACAAACAGGATCCACTCAATGTTGACATCACTAAAAAACAGATTGGCTATGTTTGCTTAGTCTTTGTTTGATAAAAGGTTTAGGAGGGATCAGAATGAACTGACACAGTCCATATGTACAGTCCATATGTTCAGTGTGACCTCCATTAAATAAAAGGCCTTGATGGTCCCCTCTATCCCCCCTCTGAAGGCCAGTGATGGATGAGTCCATTGCACCAGATCCATTCAGTCCACTCAGCATTTTACCACAAAATAGGGATGTATAACCTGGAGTCATCCATCAATATTTACATTTACATTTAAGTCATTTAGCAGACGCTCTTATCCAGAGCGACTTACAAATTGGTGCATTCAACTTAGGATAGCCAGTGGGACAACCACATCTTGATCACAGTAAGTACACTTCTACAAAAAAGCAGCTGTGAACAAAGTCAGTGCAATCAGGGACAACTACATCTCGATCACAATAAGTACATTTCTTTAAACAAGTCAGTGCTAGCAGGTGAAATAAGTCAGGTGTTAATTTAGACAAAAGACAGTGGTAGTAAAGGGGGGGGGGGGGGTAGAAGGATTACTATTATACTATTCCAGGTATTCCTTAAAGAGGTAGGGTTTCAAGTGTCACCGGAAGGTGGTCAGTGACTCCGCTGTCCTGGCGTCGTGGGGGAGCTTGTTCCACCATTGGGGTGCCAGAGCAGCGAATAGCTTTGACTGGGCTGAGCGGGAACTGTGCTTCCGTAGAGGTAGGGGGGCTAGCAGGCCAGAGGTGGATGAACGTAGTGCCCTCATTTGGGTGTAGTGTCTGATCAGAGCCTGAAGGTAAGGAGGTGCCGTTCCCCTCACAGCCCCGTAGGCAAGCACCATGGTTTTGTAGTATATGTGAGCTTCAACTGGAAGCCAGTGGAGTGTGCGGAGGAGCGGGGTGACGTGAGAGAACTTGGGAAGGTTGAACACCAGACGGGCTGCAGCATTCTGGATAAGTTGCAGGGGTTTAATGTTAGAGGCAGGGAGCCCAGCCAACAGCGAGTTGCAGTAATCCAGACGGGAGATGACAACTGCCTGGATCAGGACCTGTGCCGCTTTCTGTGTAAGGTAGGGTCGTACTCTGCGAATGTTGTAGAGCATGAACCTGCAGGATCGGGTCACCGCTTTGATGTTAGCAGAGAACTACAGGGTGTTGTCCAGGGTCACGACAAGGTGAGTTGTCAACCGTGATGGCGAGATCATGGAGCGGGCAGTCCTTCCCCGGGAGGAAGAGCAGCTCCATCTTGCCGAGGTTCAGCTTGAGGTGGTGATCCGACATCCACACTGATATGTCTGCCAGACATGCAGAGATGCGATTCGCCACCTGGTTATCAGAAGGGGGAAAGGAGAAAATTAATTGTGTGTCGTCTGCGTAGCAATGATAGGAGAGACCATGTGAGGATATGACAGAGCCAAGTGACTTGGTGTATAGAGAGAATAGGAGAGGGCCTAGAACTGAGCCCTGGGGGACACCAGTGGTGAGAGCACGTGGTGCGGAGACAGATTCTCGCCACGCCACCTGGTTGGAGCGACCTGTCAGTTAGGACGCAATCCAAGAGTGAGCAGCGCCGGAGATGCCCAACTCGGAGAGGGTGTAGAGGAGGATCTGATGGTTCACAGTATCAAAGGCAGCAGATAGGTCTAGAAGGATAAGAGCAGAGGAGAGAGAGTTAGCTTTGGTAGTGCGAAGAGCCTCCATGACACAGAGAAGAGCAGTCTCAGTTGAATGACCAGTCTTGAAACCTGACTGGTTAGGATCAAGAAGGTCATTCTGAGAGAGATAGCAGGAGTGTTGGCTAGAGACAGCACGCTCAAGAGTTTTGGAGAGAAAAGAAAGAAGGGATACTGGTCTGTAGTTGTTGACATCGGAGGGATCGAGTGTAGGTTTTTTGAGGAGGGGTGCAACTATCGCCCTCTTGAAGACGGAAGGGACATAGCCAGCGGTCAAGGATGAGTTGATGAGCGAGGTGAGGTAAGGGAGAAGGTCTCCGGAAATGGTCTGGAGAAGAGAGGAGGGGATAGGGTCATGCGGGCAGGATGTTGGGTGGCCGGCCATCACAAGTCGCAAGATTTCATCTGGAGAGAGAGGGGAGAAAGAAGTCAAAGCATAGGTTAGGGCAGTTTGAGCAGGACCAGTGGTGTCATTTGACTTAATAAATGAGGATCGGATGTCGTCAACCTTCTTTTCAAAATGGTTGACGAAGTCATCCACAGAGAGGGAGGAGGGAGGGGGAGGAGGAGGAGGATTCAGCAGGGAGGAGAAGGTGACAAAGAGCTTCCTAGTGTTAGAGGCAGAGGCTTGAAGTTTAGAGTGGTAGAAAGTGGCTTTAGCAGCAGAAACAGAGGAAGAAAAAGTAGAGAGGAGGGAGTGAAAAGATGACAGGTCCACAGGGAGTATAGTTTTCCCCCATTTCCGCTTGGCCGCCCGTAGCCCTGTTCTGTGAGTTCGCAATGAGTCGTCAAACCACGGAGCAGGAGGGGAGGACCGAGCCGGCCGGGAGGATAGGGGACATAGAGAGTCAAAAGATGCAAAAAGAGAGGAGGGTTGAGGAGGCAGAATCAGGAGATCGGAGGGAGAAGGATTTAGCAGAGGGAAGAGATGATAGGATGGAAGAGGAGAGAGTAGCGGGAGAGAGAGAGCGAAGGTTGCGACGGCACATTACTATCTGAGTATGGACAGAGTGAGTAGTGTTGGAGGAGAGCGAGAGAGAAAAGGATACAAAGTAGTGGTCGGAGACTTGGAGGGGAGTTGCAGTGAGATTAGTAGAAGAACAGCATCTAGTAAAGATGAGGTCAAGCGTATTGCCTGCCTTGTGAGTAGGGGGGGGGGGGGGGACGGTGAGAGGGTGAGGTCAAAAGAGGAAAGGAGTAGAAAGAAGGAGGCAGAGAGAAATGGGTCAAAGGCAGACGTCGGCAGGTTAAAGTCACCCAGAACTGTGAGGGCGATAAATGACAAGGATGTTAAGCTTGAATGGGCTAGTGACAGCATGGAATTCAAATGAGGAGATAGACAGATGGGTCAGGGGGAAAGAGAGAATGTCCACTTGGGAGAGATGAGGATTCCTGTGCCACCGCCGTGCTGACCAGATGCTCTCGGGGTATGCGAGAACACATGATCAGACGAGGAAAGGGCAGTAGGAGTAGCAGTGTTTTCTGTGGTAATCCATGTTTCCGTCAGCGCCAAGAAGTCGAGAGACTGGAGGGTAGCATAGGCTGAGATGAACTCTGCCTTGTTGGCCGCAGAACGGCAGTTCCAGAGGCTGCCGGAGACCTGGAACTCCACGTGGGTCGTGCGCGCAGGGACCACCAGATTAGAGTGGTAGCAGCCACGCGGTGTGAAGCGTTTGTATGGCCTGTGCAGAGAGGAGAGAACAGGGATAGACAGACACATAGTTGACAGGCTACAGAAAAGGCTACAATAATACAAAAGAGATCGGAATGAAATAAACTAAACATCTTGGGAAGCGAGAGAGCGGGGCCTCCCTCGACTAACTCCCGGAGAACAACTTGGCAGAACTGTCTTTGTTTCAGGGACAGTCTTCGTTTTGGGGACAGCTGCTTCAGAAAATCTTACCTTACCTTACCTCTCAATACACTATTGTATTATGGTTTACATACTGTACCTGTGTGTGTGTGTGCGCGTGTGTGTGTGCACAGAGGTGTAACATTATGGTATCATCACTTAATCAGTGATTGAACAGAAGCCAAGGCATGCATAGGGGTAGTATGTGCCTGATTAGTTTTAAAGGGGACATGACATGACATGTTTTAACACTCTCGCCTAGCAGTTAAACAATCATGTCACGTTAGCAGCAACTTAACATTATCATGTATTGTATTCAACCTCAGTTAGATCATGGGTTACTATAATGACATCCCTTATCATCCCCCATCTAACATGGTGTTTTTATCCCATACCTTAACCATTACATTAAACAGTTGGAATGAATGCCTAAACTTAACTGTAGCAATTTGATGTTTATCCTCCCCTGGACAAACGTTGAATACTGAAGTGAGACCGTGAGATCTTATTGCAGAACACGGTGAGCAGTCTCTGTTTCTAGATCAAAAGCTGTAACAGAATGCCCTGGTCTACCAGTAATTGATGAGTAAAAAAGGCCTACATTACTCTCTGTGTTGTGATCTCTTGCATGAACACAATCCCACGTCCTCTCCATCATTCTGTTCTTTACTTCTCCTTCTTCCTCTTCCTGTCAAAATCTTCCTTATATTTGCACCTCTGTCACAAGCAGAATGCTCTTCTGTTGGCTGATATTCTGAAGCTGCTAGATTAAAGTGTGATTGCTAATTTGAAAGATAAATGCTTTACATTTTAATCTTTATCCTTTTATTTACTTTATGCCTCGGGTGTTTTTTTTACTCAAAACATTTATAATTTTGCTATCTCTTCTGCTCTCCTCACATTTGTTCACTTATGTGTTGTAATTAAGTCTACATTGGCTTGGAGATGTGCTGCCACATTACAGTAGTTAGTGACTGTGTTTAGCGTGTGTAACACAGCTGTAGATGTTTCCTCTAGGAGTCAGAGCCTCTAAGTGTTCTAATGAAGAGTCTCTAACCAATTACAGCAAGTGATACAAGTCTGGTGGACGGAACACTGAGAACACTGCCTTCCCATATTCCCAACCCTTTCTGCACATTCCCCAACCACTCTGAGGAAAGAGGAGGCCTGTTGGAAGTGATCCGTCTCTAACAATAAAATACCTTCAAGTGAAATAAGGCACAGCAGCATCATACTGCACCCTCTCACACCCCAAATCATCATCCTCACCTGTATCTACGTACCAGCTGTTATAGTCATAGACACTCGTATATAGAAATAAACAGATAGGTATTCACATAATACCTGCCAGTAACATACTAATTATAATGATGACAAATTATTACTCAATGCAATGTGGGCAAAGGTTTTAGTGGCCCCCCCTCTTGACAGCGGAGAGAAAAAGGGAATTTACTGCAATTCTACACATTTTGCCGTGGGTTGGAGATACATTTCTTGCAATTTTATGACACATTTCATGCAATTCTACTCATTTTGCCATGGGGTAGAGAGAACACTTTTGCAGTTATACAGCAAATACTCTAATTCTACACATTTTGCCATGGGGTGTAGAGACATTTTTTCAGTTTTAAAGCTAATATCCTGCAATTCTACAAATTTTTCCATGACTTATGCAATGTTAATGATATCTGAGTTAGAGTGACTAACAGAGTCAATGGGGGCCCCCTGGAGGTCAGGGTCCCTGGGCACGTGCCCTGCGTGCCTGGTTGGTATCCGGCCATCATTACTATAAGTTTACATAGCTGGCTAGACTAACTTACCAATCTAAAATGTGTTAGCTGACATGGTAAATTTAGTGACTGTCAGTGACTGACATAACAAGATAAAAATTGCTGATGCACAGCCACATTTTTTATTTGCACCTTGTGTATTCTACTATTCTAACTCTCAACAGTAAGTTGAGACCCCGACTGAGTTCCTTATGTCGCTTATGCCTGGAGCCGGCCCTGACTCAATGAACATCACCTAGGCCATAAACATACTGCTTTTCTACCTTGGTAATTCAAAGGCACTATCCATGAAAACCAAAAAATGTTTTAAGCAGCTATAATTTACATGCATAATAAGACTTGTTTAATTCCGCTAGGATAATTAGAATTGATAAATTATTCAACTAGTCCGACGGATCTGAAAATAATTCAAAGACAGTCACTTCTCTGCTCTGTCATAATAATATTACCGTTAACTAGACAGGAATATGTATTCTGTGATCTTGTCAAGGTATCGCCAGTTCAGTGTTAAGTGGGTGTATGACTGGTAGATAGACGTACAATGTCTGGCTTTCACCCTCAAGGAGGTTTGTTCAGAGTGGAAGGACCCTTTGGCTGTATACGGAGAAATGAACAGCGGATCCCTGAATTGGTTTAAACCCATATTGGTTATATGCATAGCCGCTGGAAGTAGGGGTGCTGAGGGTGCTGCAGCACCCCATGAAAAATCGGAATAAAAAAATATATTCATATATATATTTTTTTACAAAAGTAGTGCACTGGGCCTTTACCAGTCCCGTATTAGTGGTTCGATGTAGCCCTCTGTAGCTCGCCAAAAATAAAAATCCAGCGCCAAGTAAAGATAATTGGGAGGTGGGGAGCCCTCCTTTTTGGTGACCGTTTGAAACCAAAAATTTAAATATCGGTTGTGATAGCTGTAAGCCTAATTGTTATTCATGTAGGCCTATTGGTATAAAAATAAACAACTGAACAACTTGCTATTTAAAGAATAACTTGCTATTTAAAATTCAGGGGCTGCCTCCATGTTGGCTACTATGTTGCAATAATAATATTCTCAGAGAAGTCTTGTTGATACAAAATGTTTCAATATTCTCAGAGCCGGCTTATTCGTTGAGACAATGTTTCAATATTCTCAGAAACACCTTGTTGATGCAATGCTTCAATAGTCGCAGAATGTTTTCCTTCCCTTGCTAATAATGCAGACAGGCAAATGCAAAAATGATCTGAGCGCAGACATTATAAGGCACATCTCTGAATGCAGAGTGTGTGTGTGCGTCTATTTCATGTTGCACTGTATGCATGGTTCCACAGCTAGGATAAATGAGTCACTGTAGCCTATGTATGATGAGGTTGAGTAGTACATTGTACACGACATTCCACAGACCTTTAAACCTAATATAAACCTATATAAATATTGCGGTGATAATGTCTGGGGACATTTCTGTTTGATTTTGCTGTTCTCCAAATAGCATTTTAGAGTTTTAACATTATGTAGAAGTACAGTAAATGACCTTCAACTGGTGGTTGTATTTCTACACACCCCACTTTGCCATACCCTAGGTTTAGCTGAGCTGACGCCACTGGTTATATGAAGAGCCCGCGAGCAAGGACAGTTAAAAGCACATTACTTTGATGAATGTTGCCTAGAGCTATGTTAATGAAAAGAGAAGTGTAGATACCGACTCGAAAGTCCTGGAGAAAATATTAGCAACACTGACTGTTCCTCTGAGTATTCCAGAACTCTCCAGAAAACTTTATTTTCTAAACATTCCAAGAGCTCCAGATATCCTCTGTATTCCAGAACGTGTGCTGTCTGTAGTTCTATGATGACATGGTCAGACAGTGTGGTGGTCCTGTGGAGAGCTTAGTATCCCGTAGAATACTGCCGGTGTCTGTGAATACCCCCTGCTTTGCTGCACCGTCTCTGAAACTCCACAAATGTTTCACTGTTTCTTTGAACGTCTCTGTTTCTGTCACAGAATACTAAAGATCTCTCTATCAGCCGTCCAACACAGAAGTTGGTTTTTACTCAGATATACCCAGCTCTCACATTTCTGGCCGTTCTTGTGGTGTTGGGTCATGTCTGCTTTGTCTATTGAGTAACAAAATAGTTATAAACATAACATATTGTTATCGCTCTGTTTGTTCAATAGTTTCCCACACTCTGATAGATCTGTGTTGTCAAAGATATCAACAAACATCTATTGAATAATGTACAGCTTTTGCATTTTCTGTATTTCTGTGTTCGTTTTCTTGAACTTGGTTTTCTAGCTTTATGTTCATCAAACTTGTTCTGTCTGCGAGGCATAAATAATGAATAAAAAATGAGAAAATAAGATGGTATACAGACGGGAGATCAAACATATGCACCGTCCTTGAGTACACTTAATCAGAGAGAAATAATCCACTACTAATTGACTGACATCTTCATTATCAGTCTGATACAAAAGAGAGAAAGAAGGAGAGAGAAATGGAGAGAGAGAAAGATACGGAGAGAAAGAGTGCAAGTGGGAGGGAGAGAAAGACAGAAAGAACGAGAGAGAGAGCAATTGAGAAAGCAAGAAGGAGAGAGGGAGAGACAGAGAGAGAGAAACAAAGAGAGAAAAGGAGAGAGAAGGGAGGGGAAGATAAAGTAAATATGAAAACAGTTTTAATTGCTGCTCCTAGATTTAAGCGGGTAAAAAGAGAGAGACTCTAGGGGTTCTAGTCAAGGACACTGCGACTCCTTTGATCAACAGTGGAACGATGGCTGCATGGCCCACCACACCCCATGTCCTGAGCTCCTGAGCCAGGTGACGAGAGAGAGAGAGAGGAGAGAGAGAGAGAGAGAGAGAGAGAGAGAGAGAGAGAGAGAGAGAGAGAGAGAGAGAGAGAGAGAGAGAGAGGAGAGAGAGAGAGAGAGAGAGAGAGAGAGAGAGAGAGAGAGAGAGAGAGAGAGAGAGAGAGAGAGAGAGAGAGAGAAAAAAAAAGTGACTATTGCCACCGTATTAAAGACACATCAGCCACACACAACTCTGACTACACATGTAGTTACTGTCTCCAACAGTGATGATGGGTTACTCAGCCTTGGCCTGAATATGAACCACCATCGCTGCCACTCATAAGTAGCTGTCAATGATGATATCTAAAATGAGTGTGTGCGCAAAATATGGTGTGTGCGATGTTTGTGTGGTTGTCATCCGCAAAGATCTTTAATTTGACTTTAATTTTCATCGCCATTTGCATATAAATGAACCTGACTCATTTAGCAGTCTCTGCCTCTCTCCATCAGAAGATAAGGTTATTTTAATTAAGAATAAATACATGAATAATATATGAATATATAATTATAGAGATCAATAAAGATATTGGAATGATTGGGCTGCTCTATCAAAATATTGTATTTAACGAACACCAGCAGGGTTCCCCAACTGGCGGCCTGCGGCCCGAATTTGGCCAGCGGCTGGTTTTATTTGGCCCCCTAATGTCACGATCGTCTAGGAGTGAAGGAGACCAAAGCGCAGCGCGTTGAACGAACATGACTTTAATAAGAGTAAGCACGTAAAATACAAAACAAAAGACGACTCGTGAAGTCCACAGTACAAACACTGAAACATGGAACAATAACCCACAAACCCCACAGGAAAACATACAGAAATAAATATGGCTCCCAATCAGAGATAACGAGCCGACAGCTGACACTCGTTACCTCCGATTGGGAGTCATTGACCAAACCTAGAAATACAACACTTTGACACCCAACATAGAACAAAACCACATAGACTGCACACACCCTGGCTCAACATAATGAGTCCCAGAACCAGGGTGTGACAGTACCCCCCCCTAAAGGCGCGGACTGCGACCGCGCCTCAAAACCCCCAAACAGGGGAGGGCTGGGCGGGCATACCTCCTCGGTGGCGGTTCTGGCTCCGGCCTAGACCACCACCCCACCATAGTCACTACCCGCTTACGTAGGTTCCTCCAAATGACCCCCACCGGTTTAAGGGGCAGCACCGGACTAAGAGGCAGCACCGGACTAAGGGGCAGCACCGGACTAAGGGGCAGCACCGGACTAAGGGGCAGCACCAGACTAAGGGGCAGCACCAGACTAAGGGGCAGCACCTGACTCAATGGCGGATCCTGGCTGGTTGGCTCTGGCGGATCCTGGCTGGACGGCTCTGGCGGATCCTGGCTGAACGGCTCATGGCTGGCTGAAGGATCTGGCTGCTCATGGCTGGCTGACGGATCTGGCTGCTCATGGCTGGCTGACGGATCTGGCTGCTCATGGCTGGCCGACGGATCTGGCTGATCCGGTCTGGCCGAAGGCTCTGGCTGATCTTGTCTGGCGGAAGGCTCTGGCTGATCCGGTCTGGCGGAAGGCTCTGGCTGATCCGGTCTGGCGGAAGGCTCTGGCTGATCCTGTCTGGCCGAAGGCTCTGGCTGATCCTGTCTGGCCGAAGGCTCTGGCTGATCCTGTCTGGCGGAAGGCTCTGGCTGATCCGGTCTGGCGGAAGGCTCTGGCTGATCCTGTCTGGCGGAGAGCTCTAGCGGCTCCGGTCTGGCGGACGGCTCTGAAGGCTCATGGCAGACGGGCGGCTTTGCAGGCTCAGTACAGACGGGCAGTTCAGACGGCGTTGGGCAGACGGACAGTTCAGACGGCGTTGGGCAGACGGGCAGTTCAGGCGCCGTTGGGCAGACGGGCAGTTCAGACGGCGTTGGGCAGACGGACAGTTCAGGCGCCGTTGGGCAGACGGGCCGTTCAGACGGCGTTGGGCAGACGGACAGTTCAGGCCCCGTTGGGCAGACGGACAGTTCAGGCCCCGTTGGGCAGACGGCCGACTCTGGCCGTCTGAGGCGCATCGTAGGCCTGGTGCGTGGTGCCGGAACAGGAGGTACCGGGCTGAGGACACGCATCTCAGGGCTAGTGCGGGAAGCAACAACAGGACGCACAGGACTCTGGGGACACACAGGAGGCTTGGTGCGTGGTGTATGCACTGGTGGTAAAGGGCTGGAGACACGCACCATCGAGCCAGTGCGTGGAGGAGACACAGGGCTCTGAAGACGCACAGGAAACCTGGTGCGTGGTGTAGGTACTGGTGGTACTGGGCTGGAGCGAGGAGGTGGCGCCGGAAATACCGGCCCGTGCAGGCGTACTGGCTCCCTTGAGCACTGAGCCTGCCCAACCTTACCTGGGTTGATGCTCCCCGTCGCCCGACCAGTACGGGGAGGTGGAATAACCCGCACCGGCCTATGTGGGCGAACCGGGAACACCATGCGTAAGGCTGGTGCCATGTACGCCGGCCCGAGGAGACGCACTGGTGACCTGCTGCGTGGGACCGGCCTCATGACATCCGGCTCAACACTCAATCTGGCCCGGCCGATACGTGGAGCTGGACTGTACCGAACCGGGCTATGCCTGCGTACAGGAGACACCATGCGCTCAACTGCGTAACACGGTGTCTTCCCGTACTCTCGCTCTCCACGGTCAGTCCAGGGAGTAGGCGCAGGTCTCCTACCTGACTTCGCCACACTCCCTCTTAGCCCCCCCCCAAGAAATTCTTGGGTAGTACCCACAGGCTTCCAGTCTTGCCTCCGTGCTGCCTCCTCATATCGCCGCCTCTCGGCTTTAGCTGCCTCCAGCTCTTCCCGAGGACGGCGATATTCTCCCGGTTGTGCCCAAGGTCCCTTACCATCCAGAATCTCCTCCCATGTCCATGAATCCTTTATGGGTGGATATAAATCCTGTGTAGGTGGATCCTGTTGCTCCTGGACGCGCTGCTTGGTCTTTCTTTGGTGGGTTATTCTGTCACGATCGTCTAGGAGTGAAGGAGACCAAAGCGCAGCGCGTTGAACGAACATGACTTTAATAAGAGTAAGCACGTAAAATACAAAACAAAAGACGACTCGTGAAGTCCACAGTACAAACACTGAAACATGGAACAATAACCCACAAACCCCACAGGAAAACATACAGAAATAAATATGGCTCCCAATCAGAGATAACGAGCCGACAGCTGACACTCGTTACCTCCGATTGGGAGTCATTGACCAAACCTAGAAATACAACACTTTGACACCCAACATAGAACAAAACCACATAGACTGCACACACCCTGGCTCAACATAATGAGTCCCAGAACCAGGGTGTGACACCTAAGTTTTCTGAGCAATTTGTTTTTATAAAAACCGTTGCATTGTTGGACGTAAAAGACTAAAAAACACCAGGAAATCAGCTCCAAGTTATTTTAATTTAAGAAATCTGTTCCCAAGTATTCCCAAGCATAATAGAGAGACACGACGTGATCGTATACAGATGTAAGCAAGGTTTGAAATGATTATGTTTTAGTCAAACAATATCTCTGTTTGGGCTTCTTGCGGTCAATTTGCAGGCTACAAATTATTTGTTATTATGTTTCGGCCCCCCGACCATCCGCTCAAGAAATAATTGGCCCGTGGCTGAATCTAGTTGATGATCCATATGCAATAGTATCGCTCTGTGGGCTTCTTAGCATAAGAGAACCTGCACATCAACACCAGGAGAAATAGGAGAGACTCCAGGTATCTCTTTACAGCCATCTGCTACAGCTGTTGGAGGTATACGATACACTGTATGAGGGCATGTGTTTGTTAGAGAGTATGTTGGCTGAATTAGTTTGTGGAGTTGGACACCAGTTAGATGCCTTTGTGTGTGTGTGTGTGTGTGTGTGTGTGTGTGTATGAATATACAATACGTCTGCCTGGGCAAGACTAGCTAATTAAGATCCAGAATCCTGTGCAGGTTGGACACGGGTGGTGTGGTCGCCAAATGTTGTCATTGACTTCCTGTGATTGTGAGGCATGTGGCTGGGAGTCTCTGGAGCCGCACGTAGACACACACACACACACACACACACACACACACACAGTTCTAGTGATTGTGTGGCATGTGGCTAGGAGCCTCTGGAGCCAGAGGGCCGTGTGGAGCGGGAGGTAGATGCACGACAACCAACTCCCCGGAGAGAGACAGAGATGTCAGGCAGGACAGGAGAACCCTTTTTGGTTCCAGGTAAAACCCTTTTAGGTTCAAGGTAGAACCATTCTGAGTTCCATGTAGAACACTCTGTGGAAAGGTTCTTCAAAGGGTTTTCCTATTAGGTTCTAGATAGTACCTTTTTTTCCAAGAGTGTACACACACACAACTTTGGATAAAAACATGCACTCTTTTATTGAGGAGTTTTTGACTGCCATGTGCCGAAATATAAAATTAAAGCATATCAAACATTCTCATGTTTTAATCACCTAAAGTAATGATGGTCTATGTTTAACCTCTTAAGGATCAGACCCTAAAATGACATACCCAAATCTAACTGCCTGTAGCTCAGGACCTGAAGCAAGGATATGCATATTCTTGATACTATTTGAAAGGAAACACTTTTAAGTTTGTGGAGATGTGAAACTAATGTAGGAGAACATAACACAATATATCTGGTAAAAGATAAAACAAACAAAAATGTATGTTTTCTATTTTTATTTATGTTGCATCATCTTTGACATGAAAAAGAAAAGCCATACATTCAGATAGGACGCTGGAGGTAATTTAGATGTTGTCTACGAGAGAACAACAGCGTATGTGCAAAGTTTCCTTCAAGAATGAGGGAGCTACATAACATTTAATTATGAAGTCACCCAGGTGTCCCTCACGAGTTTGCCCAAACGTACCCAAGTGGCCTCCAAGTGGCCGAATTGGTAAATTGATACATTTTCAAGTACATACAGTGGGGCAAAAAATTATTTAGTCAGCCACCAATTGTGCAAGTTCTCCCACTTAAAAAGATGAGAGAGGCCTGTAATTTTCATCATAGGTACACGTCAACTATGACAGACAAATTGAGAAAATAATTCCAGAAAATCACATTGTAGGATTTTTAATGAATTTATTTGCAAATTATGGTGGAAAATAAGTATTTGGTCACCTACAAAAGAAGCAAGATTTCTGGCTCTCACAGACCTCTAACTTCTTCTTTAAGAGGCTCCTCTGTCCTCCACTCGTTACCTGTATTAATGGCACCTGTTTGAACTTGTTATCAGTATAAAAGACACCTGTGCACAACCTCTAACAGTCACACTCCAAACTCCACTATGGCCAAGACCAAAGAGCTGTCAAAGGACACCAGAAACAAAAGTGTAGACCTGCACCAGGCTGGAAAGACTGAATCTGCAATAGGTAAGCAGCTTGGTTTGAAGAAATCAACTGTGGGAGCAATTATTAGGAAATGGAAGACATACAAGACCACTGATAATCTCCCTCGATCTGGGGCTCCACACAAGATCTCACCCCATGGGGTCAAAATGATCACAAGAACGGTGAGCAAAAATCCCAGAACCACACGGGGGGACCTAGTGAATAACCTGCAGAGAGCTGGGACCAAAGTAACAAAGCCTACCATCAGTAACACACTACGCCGCCAGGGACTCAAATCCTGCAGTGCCAGACGTGTCCCCCTGCTTAAGCCAGTACATGTCCAGGCCCGTCTGAAGTTTGCTAGAGTGCATTTGGATGATCCAGAAGAGGATTGGGAGAATGTCATATGGTCAGATGAAACCAAAATAGAACTTTTTGGTAAAAACTCAACTCGTCGTGTTTGAAGGACAAAGAATGCTGAGTTGAATCCAAAGAACACCATACCTACTGTGAAGCATGGGGGTGGAAACGTCATGCTTTGGGGCTGTTTTTCTGCAAAGGGACCAGGACGACTGATCCGTGTAAAGGAAAGAATGAATGGGGCCATGTATCGTGAGATTTTGAGAGAAAACCTCCTTCCATCATCAAGGGCATTGAAGATGAAACGTGGCTGGGTCTTTCAGCATGACAATGATCCCAAACACACCGCCCGGGCAACGAAGGAGTGGCTTCGTAAGAAGCATTTCAAGGTCCTGGAGTGGCCTAGCCAGTCTCCAGATCTCAACCCCATAGAAAATCTTTGGAGGGAGTTGAAAGTCTGTGTTGCCCAGCGACAGCCCCAAAACATCACTGCTCTAGAGGAGATCTGCATGGAGGAATGGGCCAAAATACCAGCAACAGTGTGTGAAAACCTTGTGAAGACTTACAGAAAACGTTTGACCTGTGTCATTGCCAACAAAGGGTATATAACAAAGTATTGAAAAACTTTTGTTATTGACCAAATACTTATTTTCCACCATAATTTGCAAATAAATTCATTAAAAATCCTACAATGTGATTTTCTTGATTTTTTTTCCTCATTTTGTCTGTCATAGTTGACGTGTACCTATGATGAAAATTACAGGCCTCTCTCATCTTTTTAAGTGGGAGAACTTGCACAATTGGTGGCTGACTAAATAATTTTTTCCCCCACTGTAACTATAGAAAACATACTAAAATGCTATGGTAATAAAAAATACAAGTTGGCACACTCCCAGGAATGTCATACATGATAGAGCATTAGCTTCCCTACATAAAAGGTACTAACAGGAGACGAGACGAGAATGTTGATCCAATGCCTCCCAACACAGAAGTGAACTCTTTAAGATAAGGGCCAAGCTAGCAGCCAACTGATCTAAAGTCATAAGTGAACAAACCACAAACAAAGTGAAAAAAATGATATATATATATATATATATACACACTACCGTTCAAAAGTTTGGGGTCACTTAGAAATGTCCTTGTTTTCAAAAGAAAAGCAATTTTTTTGTCCATTAAAATGACATCAAATTGATCAGAAATACAGTGTAGACATTGTTAATGTTGTAAATGGCTATTGTTGCTGGAAACGGCTAATGGAATATCTAAATAGGCGTACAGAGGCCATTATCAGCAACTATCAGTCCTGTGTTCCAATGGCACGTTGTGTTTGCTAATCCAAGTTTATCATTTTGAAAGGCTAAATGATAATTAGAAACCCTTTTGCAATTATGTTAGCACAGCTGAAAACTGTTGTGCTGATTAAAGAAGCAATAAAACTGGCCTTCTTGAGACTGTATCACAATTCCAGTGGGTTAGAAGTTTACATACACTAAGTTGACTGTGCCTTTAAACAGCTTGGAAAATTCCAGAAAATGATGTCATGGCTTTAGAAGCTTCTGATAGGCTAATTGACATCATTTAAATCAATTGGAGGTGTACCTGTGGATGTATTTTAAGGCCTACCTTCAAACTCAGTGCATCTTTGCTTGACATCATGTGAAAATCAAAAGAAATCAGCCAAGACCTTAGAAAGAAAAATTGTAGAGTCTGGTTCATCCTTGGGAGCAATTTCCAAATGCCTGAAGGTACCACATTCATTTGTACAAACAATAGTACGCAAGAATAAACACCATGGGATCACGCAGCCGTCACACTGCTCAGGAAGGAGACGCGTTCTGTCTCCTAGAGTTGAACGTACTTTGGGTCGAAAAGTGCAAATCAATCCCAGAACAACAGTAAAGGACCTTGTGAAGATGCTGGAGGAAACAGATACAAAAGTATATATATCCACAGTAAAACGAGTCTGATATCGACATAACCTGAAAGGCCGCTCAGCAAGGAAGAAGCCACTGCTTCAAAACCACCATAAAAAAGCCAGACTACAGTTTGCAATTGCACATGAGGACAAAAATCTTACTTTTTGGAGAAATGTCTTCTGGTCTGATGAAACAAAAATAGAACTGTTTGGCCATAATGACCATCGTTATGTTTGGAGGAAAAAGGGGGTTCCTTGCAAGCCGAAGAACACCATCCCAATCGTGAAGCACGAGGGTGGCAGCATCATGCCTTCCTTGGGTGCTTTGCTGCAGGAGGGACTGATGCACTTCACAAAATAGATGGCATCATGAGGAAGGACCATTATGTGGATATATTGAAGCAACATCTCAAGACATAAGTCAGGAAGTTAAAGCTTGGTCACAAATGGGTCTTCCAAATGAACAATGACCCCAAGCATACTTCCAAAGTTGTGGCAAAATGGCTTAAGGACAACAAAGTCAAGGTATTGGAGTGGCCATCACAAAGCCCTGACCTCAATCCTATAAAAAATTTGAGGGGCAGAACTGAAAAAGCGTGTGTGAGCAAGGAGGCCTACAAACCTGACTCAGTTACACCAGCTCTGTCAGGAGGAATGGGCCAAAATTCAACCAACTTATTGTGGGAAGCTTGTGGAAGGCTACCCAAAACGTTTGACCCAAGTTAAACAATTTAAAGGCAATGCTACCAAATACTAATTGAGTGTAACTGACCCACTGGGAATGTGATGAAAGAAATAAAAGCTGAAATATATTATTCTCTCTAATATTATTCTGACATTTCACATTCTTAAAATAAAGTGGTGATCCAAACTGACCTAAGACAGGGAATTTTGACTAGGATAAAATGTCAGGAATTGTGAAAAACTGAGTTTAAATGTATTTGGCTAAGGTGTATGTAAACTTCCGACTTCAACTGTATAGCCAATTTTCTTGCCATTACTTATAGATGGCTTTGTTACTTAAAATACCTAGCTCTTGTCTGACACTATCATGATGAATCTCTTGGTTAGATTTGGACAGTTACTGCATTCAACAGTCGCTGCATTTGTTGGACATTCACAGACCATATGTAGACAACAAATAATGCAGTTTTCAAACGTAACTCTTGGTTCATAATCATGTCACAATTGCTGACAGACCATGAAGATATGTATCACAACCACACCATGTGAAACTTACTCAAGTCTGAGCGCCAATGAGTGCGATTGTACTCCTTTGCCGTATAGAGTTTCTGAAGACATTTAGTTGGAATTGTGAAAAACTGAGTTTAAATGTATTTGGCTAAGGTGTATGTAAACTTCAGACTTCAACTGTTTATATATATATATATATATATATATATATATATATATATATATATAGCAATCAAATAAAAAATCTAAAAAATCTCTCAAATGAATAATATACAACCTTCCAAATAACTACTGTTCATTAGCATGAGTAGAAAAAACGTATTTCACTTACCCGTCTAAAGTGGCGTCCTTTCCTTCCAAAAACATATTCAGCTGTTGAGTCTAAACTATATTCACTAAGTCCTCATCTACTGGTTCTGTGACACTTTCCCGGTCGATTTCTGCTATAATCACATCTAAATCTGTATACCTGGACTTTGATTGAGATTTTCCAGTATTAGTAGCCATATTGTACTTTCAAAATATGCAGAAAACTTTTTTTAGTAAATCGAGCTGTGCGTAACGCGATGTGCCACTTCCTTGTTTAGATTTCCAATGGACAGTAAACCGCATTGCGCACATTATGAATACACAGGCTTTTCCCCAGACAAAGGACCATCTTACACTCCTGTAAAGCTCAGCTCATTGGCTATCTAGCTAGCTAGTGAGGGAAAAAATATTTGATCCACTGCTGATTTTGTACATTTGCCCAATGACAAAGACATGTTCAGTCTATCATTTTAATGGTGGGTTTTTTTGAACAGTGAGAGACAGAATAACAACAAAATAATCCAGAAAAACGAATGTCAAAACTGTTATAAATTGATTTGCATTTTAATGAGGGATATAAGTATTTGACCCCTCTGCAAAACATGACTTAGTACTTGGTGGCAAAACCCTTGTTGGCAATCACAGAGGTCAGACATTTCTTGTAGTTGGCCACCAGGTTTGCACACATCTCAGGAGGGATTTTGTCCCACTCCTCTTTGCAGATCTTCTCCAAGTCATTAAAGTTTTGAGGCTGATGCTTGGCAACTCGAAACTTCAACTCCCTCCACAGATTTTCTATGGGATTAAGGTCTGGAGACTGGCTAGGCCACTCCAGGACCTTAATGTGCTTCTTCTTGAGCCACTCCTTTGTTGCCTTGGCCGTGTGTTTTGGGTCATTGTCATGCTGGAATACCCATCCACGACCCATTTTCAATGCCCTGGCTGAGGGAAGGAGGTTCTCATCCAAGATTTGACGGTACATGGCCCCGTCCATCGTCCCTTTGATACGGTGAAGTTGTCCTGTCCCCTTAGCAGAAAAACACCCCCAAAGCATAATGTTTCCACCTCCATGTTTGACGGTGGGGATGGTGTTCTTGGGGTCATTGGCAGCATTCCTCCTCCTCCAAACACGGTGAGTTGAGTTGATGCCAAATAGCTCCATTTTGGTCTCATCTGACTACAACACTTTCACCCAGTTCTCCTCTTGGTGACTATGGTCCCAGCTGCCTTGAGATCATTGACAAGATCCTCCCGTGTAGTTCTGGGCTGATTCCTCACCGTTCTCATGATCATTGCAACTCCACGAGGTGAGATCTTGCATGGAGCCCCAGGCCGAGGGAGACTGACAGTTCTTTTGTGTTTCTTCCATTTGCGAATAATCGCAACAACTGTTGTCACCTTCTCACCAAGCTGCTTGGCGATGGTCTTGTAGCCCATTCCAGCCTGGTGTAGGTCTACAATCTTGTCCCTGACATCCTTGGAGAGCTCTTTGGTCTTGGCCATGGTGGAGAGTTTGGAACTGATTGATTGATTGCTTCTGTGGACAGGTGTCTTTTATACAGGTAACAAGCTGAGATTAGGAGCATTCCCTTTAAGAGTGTGCTCCTAATCTCAGCTCGTTACCTGTATAAAAGACACCTGGGAGCCAGAAATCTTTCTGATTGAGAAGGGGTCAAATATTTATTTCCCTCATTAAAATGCAAATCAATTTATAACATTTTTGACATGTGTTTTTCTGGATTTTTTTGTTGTTATTCTGTCTCTCACTGTTCAAATAAACCTACCATTACAATTATAGACTGATCATTTCTTTGTCAGTGGGCAAACATACAAAATCAGCAGGGTATCGAATACTTTTTTCCCTCACTGTATGTTTCAAAACGATAGGTGGTAATTGGACCAAGATACAGTCAATCAAGTGAACCCCGCCCGTCTCATCGGCGCGTAATGATGTTACATCTTCGTGGCTAAAATTGTTTCTGTATCAGATATACCTAATGAACAGGGGCGGTGTGTTCAATAGGGCGATATGGGCGACGCACTGCCAAACGGGAAAAGGAAGGGATTTTTTTTCTAATCAATTATATCACGGCAACAGTAGTTATCAGTGTTGTAATCTAGACGTCTGATCTGCCACAGTGCCACTAAATGTCCAATCAGGCTAAAGTCGTGCTTCAAATGGCCCCCCCCCCTTTTGGGGCGATTTCAGTCAGGTTGAAAATCGCCCAGAAGTCTGTCATAGACTCCCATGTAAAATCTATTTTTTTCAAATATCAGAGCTTTCAATACAATCTCTATGGGTTTCTGAGGGCTTGCACTTACGCGCTTTCGTCATACGTAACATAACCATGAACGTAACTAAGAAAAGAGCGGGTAGCAGCGTCAATCAATTCACTATTACTGTCAAAATGGCTAGGCTTCAGTGCAACTCGATTGTGTCTTTGAAAGAAGTTCCTTTTTGTCGGCGAACAAATGAAGATAAATTGGCAACGAAACAATTAGGACCTCCCAGACCAAATTTAATAATTCAACAGGTTTCTACTAAAGGGGGGAAGTCCTACACCCGAGGATTTTCCAAAAATTGGTACGAACGAAAAACCTGGCTAGCAGGCTGCGATGTAGCTAATGCAGTCTTCTGCTACCCCCTGCTTACTCTTTCACCCTGAAGGCGGCACGGCAGACAGCACCGCTTGGACAGCGACTGGTGTGTAACGGACATGCACCATCTTTCAGGAAAGATTAAGAAACATGAGCTGTCAAAGACCCACATTGATACCTGTTTGAGATTGTCTGCTTTGGGGAGAGTGAACATTCCCACTCAACTGGATGAGGGATACAGGCTAGCTGTCCGCCGCCACAACGATGAGGTTAGTGTTGATAATCACAAGTTTACTGGAGAACTGAAACTGACAAGGCTGACAAGATAGGACCCTTTTGTCCATTGTTATTGGATAGGAACAGAACTTATAACCAGCTCCTGACCTAAATAGATCTTAGCACAACATTTTACTCAACATATCATATTCCATATTCACTATAACAAATATATTTACTACGACATTAGCAAGAACCGCCACATCCTCAGCCGGCTAATCCAGTGTGTGAAGTTTTGCGGAGTGTTTGAGTTAGCTTTGCGAGGCAAAGATGAAACTGAGGGCTCCACCAACCCTGGTAAGCCAACACTTTTGAGATCAGTCAATAAATGCTTCTGGTATTGACTTATATGCTGCCCCTGTCTTCATGTTGTTGCTGGACATATCTTTTTTAAAATGTGTGTAGGTCACCTAAATCATCAGAAAAATTGCCCCCCCTGAGAATTTTTTCAGGAGCCGCCACTGCTAATGAAGATTGATGAAGGAAAGGCTTGTTACCTTCTGGAGTGTCTGAGGAATAAATAGGAACCTAACTTGACTGGCTGAAACAAGGTTTAGCGTTCGATTTTCAGAAATGTCTTTATTTTCAAGTTGAACAAGTGGGAACACAACATGGATTGTGCGTACAACATGGATCGAGTTAGGATATAAAAATGGATTTTATCAAACAAAACTACGCTATATATTATCTCTGGGACCCTCAGGATGACAAATTAGAGCAAGATCACTGAATGTAAGTACATTATTTACCTTCAGATGTGAATGTATCAAACCTGTCACTGTGATAAAAGTATTTTGTTTTTGTGCACTATCCTCAAACAATAGCATGGTATTTTTTCGCTGTAATACCTACTGTAAATTGGACACTGCAGTTAGATTAACAATAATATAAGCTTTCTGCCCATATAAGACATGTATATGTCCGTGAAAATCTGCTTTTGTTTAAAACGTCATTGAAGTCATATAATCCGTATTGAGCAACAACTGTCCCGATTTCGGGACACCCATCCCGTAGAGGTAAATTATTCACCACAGCAGCTTCATACAGCATGCCTGGCCTGCAAAGCCAATTACGTTAAGAAGATTGGCATACAGTAGCTGGTGTAACAGGTGTATCTTACCTCCCCTCAGCTACCCTCTGTCACCTTCCTTGTATCCTCTCCGGGCCAACCAAGAGGTCTGAGTCTTCACACACACATGCACAGATCAGGTGAAATGTGGACTCCATGAATATTTCATCGTCTTAATGTCAGACAGTCAAACCATGTGGATGTATGCTGCTGACAGACTGGAGGGTTGTTTTATCACGTTTTAATGTTTATGTGTTTCTCTAGCAACTTCAAATGTCATTTTCTGCTCAGAGAAACTGAGCCTGAGGGCTGAGGAACAGGAGATATACTACAGTGGCTTGCGAAAGTATTCACCCCCTGTGGGATTTTTCATATTTTGTTGCCTTACAACCTGGAATTAAAATAGATTTTTTGGGGGTTTGTGTCATTTGATTTACACAACATGCCTACCACTTTGAAGATGCAAAATATTATTTATTGTGAAACAAACAAGAAATAAGACACACAAAAAATTGAGTGTGCATAACGCTTCACTCCCCCAAAGTCAATACTTTGTAGAGCCACCTTTTGCAGCAATTACAGCTGCAGGTCTCTTGGGGTATATCTCTATAAGCTTGGCACATCTAGCCACTGGGATTTCTGCCCATTCTTCAAGGCAAAACTTCTCCAGCTCCTTCAAGTTGGATGGGTTCCGCTGGTGTACAGCAATCTTTATTTCATACCACAGATTCTCAATTGGATTGAGGTCTGGGCTTTGACTAGGCCATTCCAAGACATTTAAATGTTTCCCCTTAAACCACTCGAGTGTTGCTTTAGCAGTATGCTTAGAGTAATTGTCCTGCTGGAAGGTGAACCTCTGTCCCAGTCTCAAATCTCTGGAAGACTGAAACAGGTTTCCCTGAAGAATTTCCCTGTATTTAGCGCCATCCATCATTCCTTCAATTCTGACCACTTTCCCAGTCCCTGCCGATGAAAAACATCCCAACAGCATGATGCTGCCACCACCATGCTTCACTGTGGGGATGGTGTTCTCGTGGTGATGAGAGGTGTTGGGTTTGCACCAGACGTAGCGTTTTCCTTTATGGCCAAAAAGCTCAATTTTAGTCTCATCTGACCAGAGTACCTTCTTCCATATGTTTGGGGAGTCTCCCACATGCCGTTTGGCGAACACCAAACGCTTATTTTTTTCTTTAAGCAATGGCTTTTTTTCTGGCCCCTCTTCCGTGAAGCCCAGCTCTGTGGAGTGTACGGCTTAAAGTGGTCCTATGGACAGATACTCCAATCGCCTCTGTGGAGCTTTGCAGCTCCTTCAGGGTTATCTTTGGTCTCTTTGTTGCTTCTCTGATTAATGCCCTCCTTGTCTGGTCCATGAGTTTTGGTGGGTGGCCCTCTCTTGGCAGGTTTGTTGTGGTTTCATATTCTTTAAATTTTTTAATAATGGATTTAATGGTGTTGCGTGGGATGTTCAAAGTTTCTGATATATTTTTATAACCCAACCCTGATCTGTACTTCTCCACAACTTTGTCCCTGACCTGTTTGGAGAGCTCCTTGGTCTTCATGGTACCGCTTGCTTGGTGATGCCCCTTGCTTAGTGGTGTTGCAGACTCTGGGGCCTTTCAGAACAGGTGTATATATACTGAGATCATATGACAGATCATGTGACACTTAGATTGCACACAGGTGGACTTTATTTAACAAATTATGTGTCTTCTGAAGGTAATTGGTTGCACCAGATCTTATTTAGGGGCTTCATAGCAATGGGGGTGAATACATATGCACACACCACTTTTCTGTTATTTATGTTTTAGAATATTTTGAAACAAGTAATTTTTTTTCATTTCACTTCACCAATTTGGACTATTTTGTGTATGTATGTATTGAGCCCAGCTGAGAAGAGTTAGATAAGCACAACCTTGTTAATTACAAATATATCTTGTGTCTATACATTTTTAAATATACTTTGAACTGCATCAAAGAAAATGAGCTGACTATGTAAACATACAGTAGATTTGTACACACCCTCAGACGCACCCTCACACACGTGAAAACTTAAACACACATGCACGCATATACGCTCGCACGCTCACCCACTCATACACTCACACACACATGCACACACGAACAAACAGCCCTCAATGTGCAGTCCGTGTTTGAGCTCTTCATTAAGGTGCTTGTTTTCAATCTCTCCACCAGAACACTCATTGTGATTGATAGATGCCTTCCTCGGGTCCACTCCCTTCTCTTATTCCCCTAATGCCAGGGTGGAGAAACCTCTCTGTGCCGTTGTTTCCCAAATAGCTTCCTTGTATAAAATAGCAATAAAAGAGTTCTTAATTTAAACCTCCAATATAAGTGCAGCCATTGTTATGTATTGGACCTCAATCATGGCAATACACTTTCACTCTCATAGAGTTACAGGTCTATACATTATCATGTGACAAACGGGCACAGAGGCTAATTGCATATTCCATTAAAAAGGAGCCAGAGAGGCCTAATTGCATATTCCATCAGGGTAAAACCCTGGGCGGGTAGCAGGAAGCTAGTGCCACTCTGCTCTCTGCCGCTGTTTATCTGTTGGCTCAGGAGTTAGGAGGCTTATGGGGATGTAAATCCTACAGTAATGTGACTCCTGCTCTATTCTGTGATTCAACAGAAGGAGATGTTACTGTTGCTAACACAGGGATGTTGGTTCTTCTCACAAAGTGTGTTTAAAGAAGAAAAGTTAGCGGTGTGGATTTTAATGTGGTTGACATTAGGAATGATGCAACACCTGTTTGTACTGTAGATACTGTATAACGATTGTTTGAGAATTGTAGAGAGCCTGTATCAAGAAATATCCAGAATTCTTCACACCATCATCATCCTAATCATCAACCCTGTCGTCATCATCATCATCATCATCACCATCATCATCATAATTAGCTCTATACCCTCTTCCCTCTCATCATGATGATCACAATCACATGTCTCCAGAATGATAGGTAAGTACTGTACAGTGTACAGTTGAGTGATGGTGATAGAGTTGTATCGGTTGTGTTCTGCTCTCCAGGGGCTTGGTAATGAAGGGCCTAATGATGGGGTTCAACTCTACTGAAGCAAGCTCTACTGCACTGGGTATGATAGAGAGAAAAGCAGGAGAAGAAAGCAAACTATCTGTTCATACAAACACAGTGGCTAACGCTACGAAAGCTAACGCTACCAAAGCTAATGCTACCGAAGCTTATGAGAGAGAAGGTAGACAGAGAATGTGGAGTGAGAAGGGAGAGAGAGTATGGAGGTTGTGGAATGGCTTCATATGGGCCAGTTAAGTGACAATGGTCTGTATGCGTGGCTAGGGCACATTGACATTACAGTATGTTGGCCTTTGTGTCATAGAAAAATACAGTGGAATAAGCTTAGCTTAGCTTAGCTGTTCTTTCTCTGCAATAAGCTTGTAAGTGCCCCCACATTTGCCTACAATTGTATACTCTGAATAGTGAAATTACCTTTGTGGTGCAAGGAAATGACATTTGTGTCTACGTCTTGAAAGCCACTGCCATTGAAAGCACTATCCTGGTCATAATGGTTTGAAACACCCTCCAATAAGGAATGTATGGTTTACATACATTTTCTTCTCTCTATGGCAGAGTTCAATGGCACAAATATAATGTGATATACAGTATTTAAATATGATCTATGTGTGTTTATGTGTATGTAGTTGCGTGTTTACTTTTCCTTTCTACAGTAACTGCTGTTTTACCAGTCAACATCCACCTAGCTTTTAATATTACAGCAATTTAATTTCTGGAATGTGAAATAAATCTGCTACAATCCTTTAAAAAGTTGCCTAATGTGACTCATCAGACAGACATTTTGATTAAAGTCCCAAGCAGACGTGTTCATTTTTATGTCTTCACTTTTTCCCCCCTGAATTTATCGCATGCTTGACAAACCCTGACACTTTTTCTCCCAGTTTTTCTTCTGCATAATTTAATTGTGTGAAATGACCATGAAAAATCATTACAACAGGTCCTACGCTGTGACGAATACAAACCATCCCATTGGCTTGTTTGCAATCAAGGCAGGCTGTTAATAGCTTTTCTCTAAGATGCTAAAATGGAGGAAATGTGACGGAGGTGGTTGGTGGTGAATTTCAACGCATAGAATCATGATACGCAGTGGGCCTCCACCTAACACACACACAAACACACACACACACACACACACACACAAACATGCACGTAACCAATGCACACACACACACACACACAAACATGCACGTACCCCCTACACACACACACACGCACGCGTACCCCTGAACACATGCACGCACGCATGCATGCATGCACAGACAGCAGTGTCATGGCATAATTAAATAAGTGCAAATCTGCCTGTAGGAAGTTGTTTCGTGCTTGATTCGCCATACATTTAGTCAGGTAGAGGCCACACAAAGAACCCATGTTGGGATGAGCTTTATATTCTAAACAGCAATTCACAGCTGTATTATTAAAACCTCTTATTCTGTATTCTCCCCCACTGAGTTATATTAGCTAAGCCTAGTGTAACAGGTTCTTCATTTCAATTCCAGGATGCACATATAACCATTCCTGCATAATTCACAGAGTCTTAGACATGAACACATATTTTCCTACTTACACTACCGGTCAAAAGTATTAGAACACCTACTCATTCAAGGGTTTTTCTTAATTTTTACTATTTTCTACATTGTAGAATAAATGTGTTAAACAAATCAAAATATATTTTATATCTGAGATTCTTCAAATAGCCACCCTTTGCCTTGACAGCTTTGCACACTCTAGGCATACTCTCAACCAGCTTCATGAGGTAGTCACATGGAATGCATTTCAATTAACAGGTGTGCCTTCTTAAAAGTTAATTTGTGGAATTTCTTTCCTTCTTAATGCGTTTGAGCCAATCAGTTGTGTTGTGACAAGGTAGGGAGGGATACAGAAGATAGCCCTATTTGGTAAAAGACCAAGTCCATATTATGGCAAGAACAGCTCAAATAAGCAAAGAGAAATGACAGTCCATCATTACTTGAAGACATGAAGGTCAGTCAATACGGAACATTTCAAGAACTTTGAAAGTTTCTTCAAGTGCAGTCGCAAAAACCATCAAGCGCTATGATGAAACTGGCTCTCATGAGGAACGTCACAGGAATGGAAGACCCAGATTTACCTCTGCTGCAGAGGATAAGTTCATTGGAGTTACCAGCCTCAGAAATTGCAGCCCAAATAAATGCTTCACAGTGTTGAAGTAACAGACACATCTCAACATCAACTGTTCAGAGGAGACTGTGTGAATCAGGCCTTCATGGTCGAATTGCTGCAAAGAAACCACTACTAAAGGACACGAATAAGAAGAAGAGACTTGCTTGGGCCAAGAAACACAAGCAATGGACATTAGAACGGAGGAAATTTGTCCTTTGGTCTGGAATCCAAATTTGAGATTTTTGGTTCCAACTGCCGTGTCTTTTTGAGACACGTGGGTAAACGGATGATCTCTGCATGTCTATTTCCCACCGTAAAGCATGGCGGAGGAGGTGTTATGGTGTGGGGGTGCTTTGCTGGTGATACTGTCTGTGATTTATTTAGAATTGAAGGCACACTTAACCAGCATGGCTACCGCAGCATTCTGCAGCGATACACCATCCCATCTGGTTTGGGCTTAGTGGGACTATCATTTGTTTTTCAACAGGACAATGACCCAATACACCTCCAGGCTGTGTAAGGGCTATTTTACCAAGAAGGAGAGTGATGGAGTGCCGCATCAGATGACCTGGCCTCCACAATCCCCCGACCTCAACCAAATTGAGATGGTTTGGGATGAGTCGGACTGCAGAGTGAAGGAAAAGCAGCCAACAAGTGCTCAGCATATGTGGGAACTCCTTCAAGACTGTTTGAAAAGCATTCCAGGTGAAGATGGTTGAGAGTATGCCAAGAGTGTGCAAAGCTGTCATCAAGGCAAAGGGTGGCTATCTGAAGAATCTCAAATATAAAATATATTTAAATGTATTTTACACTTTTTTGGTTACTACATGATTTCATATGTGTTATTTCATAGTTTTGATGTCTTCACTATTATTATACAATGTAGAAGATAGTACAAATAAATAAAAACCCTTGAATGAGTAGGTGTTTTAAAACTTTTGACCGGTAGTGTACATCTAAGTCACGTACGATAAGGAACCAGAATGAATGTCCAATCTCCATGATTCAGTAATATGTTGAGAAGGAAGCACATACGTGTCTGCAGCACTAACATAAACACATGCAGTCTTCCACTGTGGGCCTTATAGTGTCCTACCAAGTACCCAGCGGTAGGAGCAGACATTAGGCTGCAGGGAGAGTGTTAAAAAGATTCACTCTGATTAAAGTCTGTCAGATTAACTGATGAACAGGCCTCCCTCACTCCCGCCCCCTTTTTCTATTTCTCTCTCTCTCTCTCTCTCTCTCTCTCTCTCTCTCTCTCTCTCTCTCTCTCTCTCTCTCTCTCTCTCTTTCTCTCTCTCTCTCTCTCTCTCTTCTCCCCCCCCCCTCTCTTGATCTTTTCTTTGTAGTGCTCAGGTCATCTGTGAGTGGCCCCTTGTCACTCCTGCGGCTCGCTCAGCTCTGCCGCATCTGATGCCGTGCTCAACAACATCATCAAAGAACGACGGGCCTAAAGTGTCATATAGTTGATCAAAAACACACGGTTAAATCTCAGCGCCTAGCCTCTGAAGAGCGCGGCTTCAAAGCACAGCTAGTCCCCTGGTAGCTCACACGTACCATACGATGTGATGGCTGTAATTTCTCTAGTAATTCTGGTTTCGCGAGCGAGAGAGAGAAAGAGAAGGCGGAGGATGGGAGAAAGGAAACATATGAACATGGACTTTTAATTTGGAAGGTGAAAAGAGAATAAAGAACGCAATTATGCGTCTCATTAAGATGAACAGAGTTCGTATAATATCTCTTCTAAGTGGCCGTGGCATTCATAACAACTCATTTAATTGGTCACTGAGTTTAATAGCAACTCATTTAATTGGTCATGCCGCTATCTTTTCATCTCATCTCACCTTTTACTGAGGTAATCAAAGGATGAGAGAGAGAGAGAGAGAGAGAGAGAGAGAGAGAGAGAGAGAGAGAGAGAGAGAGAGAGAGAGAGAGAGAGAGAGAGAGAGAGAGAGAGAGAGAGAGAGAGAGAGAGAGAGAGAGAGAGAGAGAGAGAGAGAGAGAGAGAGAGAGAGAGAGAGAGAGAGAGACTAACAAGGCTAATAACTGTACTGTAGGTGTACGTGGTTAAAAGTTCTAGGCAGCTTGTTAAAGGGTTGAAAATAAAGAGAAAATGCTATTCAGAGAATCAGAAGCCAGGCAGACAGAGACGGAGAGAGGCCTGGAGTGGGCACTTGCTATCTGCATGGACAGTCCTAATCAAAGAAAAAATTCACAGTGAGTACACTACCGTTCAAAAGTTTGGGTTCACTTAGAAATGTCCTTGTTTTTGAAATAACATCAAATTGATCAGAAATGCAGTGTAGACATTGTTAATGTTGTAAATGGCTATTGTAGCTGGATATGGCAGATTTTTTATGGAATATGTACATAGGCGTACAGAGGCCCATTATCAGCAACCATCAGTCTGTGTTCCAATGGCACGTTGTGTTGCTAATCCAAGTTTATCATTTTAAAAAGGTTAATTGATCATTAGAAAACCCTTTTGCAATTATGTTAGCACAGCTGAAAACTGTTGTGCTGATTAAAGAAGAAATAAACGGGCCTTCTTGAGACTAGTTGAGTATCTGGAGCATCGTGGGTTCGATTACAGGCTCAAATGTCCAGAACAAAGAACTTTCTTCTGAAACCCGTCAGTCTATTCTTGTTCTGAGAAATGAAGGCTATTCCATGCAAGAAATTGCCAAGAAACTGAAGATCTCGTACAACGCTGTGTACTACTCCCTTCAAAGAACAGCGCAAACTAGCTCTAACCAGAATATAAATAGGAGTGGGAGGCCCGGTGCACAACTGAGCAAGAGGACAAATACATTAGAGTGTCTAGTTTGAGAAACAGACGCCTCACAGGTCCTCAACTGGCAGCTTCATCAAATAGTACCCGCAAAACACCAGTCTCAACGTCAACAATGAAGAGGCGACTCCGGATGCTGACCTTCTAGGCAGAGTTGCAAAGAAAAAGTCCAGTGTCTGTGTTTCTTTTGCCCATGTTAATCTTTTCTTTTTATTGGCCAGTGTGAGATATGGCTTTTTCTTTGCAACTCTGCCTAGGTCAGCATCCCGGAGTCGCCTCTTCACTGTTAGGAGAGCTATTATTCTCAAACCTTCAGGGGGACCAAGCTCTTCTGCCGTTGCAGAGGGTCTTCATTTCTGACTATTGTGCTTTAGTTAGTTGCACGCATGTCAATGCAACATAATAATATGCCATTTAGCAGACGCTTTTATCCAAAGCGACTTACAGTCATGCGTGCATACATAATTTCTTTGTATATGGGTGGTCCCGGGGTTCGAACCCACTACCTTGGCGTTACAAACGCTGTGCTCTACCAGCTGAGCTACAGAGGACCACAACATGGAGAGTACATGGAGAGTACATGAGCACCATACAAAGAACAGATCAAGAGCAAATTCAAAGGGTGAACACAGCAATATAGCACAATAGTCTCTCTTCAACATTGTCAGGCTAGCACATCTTATGTGGATACTTGACATTCAGAGACTGATATGGATACGTCGCCTGTATTGTTGCTCCTTATTTGTTTCTGTCTCTGCTAACGTCTTCTTTGTCCGCCTCCATCACAAAAGGAAGAAGCCGTCTCTCTCGCCGAAGGAGAACCCCACGCATAATTCCACTATCACCTCATTCCATACAAAACAATCAGGGTGATCATTACATTTTTAATTTAGGTCCCTGGATGGAAAAAATGACTTATGCTAATATGGGAGATGTTTTGGTGAGTGTGAATGAGATTGTTTCTCAGGCCCATTGGGAGCTTCTCTAATTGTTTACGATGCTACGTTGGGTGGTTATAACATCTCACAGGGGCGGCATCTCACCGGTAGAGAAATTCAAACATAATGGAGCTTTGATGAGTTGCGGTATATTTTATTTACATGTAATGAATCGCTTTGATTTGGTGCTTTCAGGAGCCAGGGCTGGGTAATTTAATTTTACATTAATGAATAAAGTTTGTGTTCTCTTATGAGCCCTCCTGGGTGTATAGCTCTTCTGGAGCAGACCTGAATCTAATTGATTTCCTCTGTGTCTTTGTTGGATATTTGTGTGTAAATACTTTGTCCTGCAGAAGAAGGAAGAGGTTGCAGGTTTATATCAACTAACGCTACTGGTGTTGGGGAGATAGACTCATTGAGAGAATGTTTGATTATTTGGCTGGATTTCTCAAGGTAAGATCCAGCAACTCATAAGTTTACCTCCTATTCACCTAGTGTGAAATGGTAAACTTGACTTTGTGTCAAAATAATAGTAACCCTTTATGAGCAAAGGCCATACAGCATAGTCCTGTAAAGCTGATATCAAGATGGCTGCTTACATTTATTTTGTATCTCGATCTTTCAGTTTCCATTGACACAGTTAAATTGAAACCCTAATAAAATCGGAATGAACTCTAACAATGGGAATGTATTTTGTGTTTTTTTTTTTTTTGGGGGGGGGGGGGGGATTTCTCATATTTCATTGTCTCTGATTTCTCAAGGTAAGATCCTTCATTTTAGAGCCAGTTCATTGCAAAACTTTTTTCTCTCTTTTCAGTCATACTTTTTTACTTTGTATATTGTCTGTATGTATATGTGTGTGTGTGTATGTGTGTTAGTATGCATGTGTGTGTACAGTACATTCAGAAAGTATTCACACCCCTTGACTTTTTCCAAATGTTGGTGTGTTACAGTCTGAATTTATAATGGATTAAATTGAGATATTGTGAAACTGATCTACACACAATACACCCATAATGTCAAAGTGGAATTATGTTTTTAGACATTTTTACAAATTAATAAAAAATGAAAAGCTGAAATGTCTTGAGTCAGTAAGTATTCAACCCCTTTGTTATGGCAAGCCTAAATAAGTTCAGGAGTAAAAATGTTGCTTAACAAGTCACATGATGTTATGTTGCATGGATTCACTCTGTGCGCAATAATAGTTTTTAACTTGGTTTTCTAATGACTACCTCATCTCTGTACCCCACACATTCAGTTATGTATAATGTCCCTCAGTCGAGCAGTGAATTTCAAGCACAGATTCAACCACAAAGACCAGGGAGGTTTCCCAATGCCTCGCAAAGAAGGCCACCTACTGACAGATGTGTAAAAAAAAGAAGCAGACATTGAATATCCCTTTGAGCATGGTGAAGCTATTAATTACACTTTGGATGGTGTATCAATACACCCAGTCACTACAAAGATAAAGGTGTCCTTCCTAACTCAGTTACCGGAGAGAAAGAAAACCTCTCAGGGGATTTCACCATGAGGCCAATGGTGATTTTAAAACAGTTACAGAGTTTAATGGCTGTGATAGGAGAAAACTGAGGATGGATCAACAACATGTCATCACTCCACAATACTAACCTGCATGACAGAGTGAAATAAGGAAGCCTGTACAGAAGAAAAATATTCAAAAATATGCATCCTGTTTGCAATAAGGCACTGACATAATACTGAAAAAATTGTGGCAAAGAAATTAACTTTATGTTCTGAATACAAAGCGTTATGTTTTGGGCAAATCCAACACAACACATCACTGAATACCATTCTTCATATTTTCAAGCATGGTGGTGGCTGTGTCATGTTATGGGTATGCTTGTCATTGGCAAGGACTAGGGAGTTTTTTAGGATAAAAAGAAACGAATAGAGCTAAGCACAGGCAAAATCCTAGAAGACAACCTGGTTCAGTCTGCTTTCCAACAGACACTGGGCGATACATTCACCTTTCAGCAGGACAATAACCTAAAACATAACGCCAAATTTACACTGGAGTTGCTTACCAATATGACATTGAATGTTCCTGAGTAGCCTAGTTAAAGTTTCGACTTAAATCAGCTTGAAAATATATGGCAATACTTGAAAATGGCTGTCTAGTAATGATCAACATCCAATTTGACAGGGCTTGAAGAATTAAAAAAATTATAATTGCCAAATACTGTCCAATCCAAAGCTCTTAGAGACTTACCCATGAACACTCAGCTGTAATCTCTGCCAAAGGTGATTCTAACATCTATTTACTCAGGGGGTTGAATACTTATCTAATCAAGATATTATAGTGTTTTATTTTCCATACATAAAAAAAAAATCTATAATAACTTTTCTTCTACAGATGAACGTGTGTAGATGTTGACAAAAATAATAATCAAATACATTTTAATTTCACTTTGCAACACAACAAAATGTGGAAAAAGTCAAGGCGTGTGAATACTTTCTGAAGGCACTGTATGTATGCCTGTGCACGTGTATGTGTGCACAAGCATTTATGTGTGTGTGTGTGTGTGTGTGTTCTTCTTTGCAGTCCTGTTTAAAGCTGGAATCCACATTAGGGGAAACAGTGCCACTGGTTGCCCCGGGCACATTGTTTCTAGTTTTTAGAGCATCCAGCATCATGGAAAAAAATACATTATACATACCCTGCTGTTCTATCGTGTGTGCAATGATATCAGAGGGGGGAAAAACTGTGTTCGTTGTTTGAAGTAACGTCTTTGGTGTTAGAATATTGCAAACGGACGTGGCAGTTTCACCGCTACAGATTCCACCTTTAAAGACCTCACCACCACACTGCTGCAGTGAAAAGTGAGCGACAGAAGATTAGCCCCGTGTGGTGTTGTCATTTAGCCATTCCTTTATTCTACAGATGTGTCCCTCTTCACCACTAAATGACCCTGGCTCCCTGTCGCTGGATAAAAGACTCCATTACCACTGACACAGGCCCTAATGATGTGGACACACAAGCCAGCTGTCAATCACCCAGTCCATCAAAAACTCATTTTCCCAAGGAGCACTGGGGTCAGGACAAGTCTGAAGCAGGCAGACTCCCTCTCGCTGAACAGTTTTTATTCCCCTCTTTTTGGGGGGGACAGACTTTTTTTGTTTTTTTGACTGTCACTCCAAATGAATAGTAAGAAGCTCAGACAGGCAAAGACAAAAACACAAGTTAGATATTCAAATCAAAGCACAGAGTTGGAGTCATTCTGATAATTTCTCAGTCACCTGCACCACTTCTCATGGCAAAACCCTTCCTCCCCCATCACACACAAAAGCCGAGAGAGAGAGAGAAAGAGAGAGAGAGAGAGAGAGAGAGAGAGAAAGGGGAGAACGAGAGAGAAGGGGGAGAAAGAGAGAGGAGGGAGAGGGGGAAACAGTGTGTTTGATGGATGGTTACCGGGAGCGATGCCAGCACCCCGTCAGAGCCATCACCACTCTGTTTACTTATGATATTGATTGCTGTAGATGGTAATTATGAGTGGTGTGTGAGAGAGCGCCGGGGCCACGGACCCCTGGGTTCAGTCAAAACAGAGAAGAGAAGTCCACTAATGACAGCTCCTACACGTACCACAGAGGACCACAGAAGAGACATTGGAACCACAACAATGGAGGAATAAAGTGACTTACCAATGAATCACCAAACCAAAGATCGACAAGAGAAAACAGCATCCTGAATGTTGTAATAGACATTCACAACGTCAAACTGACAATTCCTTTCATCAGGGAATGACTGAGTGGTTGCTAACATGGTTAACATGTTAACATGATGGTTGATTTGTTTTCTTGGGATCTGTGGGGATTCAACATAGCTGCAAAATAGGTGACAATTCCACATATTAACCGTGCCAACCCCTCTGTACAGAGTTGCTGTACACTCATGAGAACCCAGCAGTCTATGACTATAATGAGCATTTGACCGTGTTTGAAACGTGTCAACCACACGCTGAAGTGTTATGTGGTCCTTTGCCAAATTCATGCTGTTGTGACTGAAACACACTGCACTGTTGCCATGGCGTTGTGTATCTCTATTTATTTACAATGTACTCAGGTGCCTACCGGGTTTTATTTAGAATTATGTTTGGCACATCAAAACCTTACAAATCACAAATCCTTGTCTTAGCATCTAATAATACCCTGATCAGCCCCAGAATGCTGCTGACACGTCCACCATTTTGTGCCTGTATGTGCTGCGTTTGACAGAGGCCCCTCCGGTGGCAGTCGAATCACTCTGAGGGGGATTAGACTAAATCTGTTGGCAAACACATGCACCATGCCGTGTCTAGTGTTGCTGTAGAGGACCCATGCCGGGACACACCGGGAGGAGGGACCGGGGGCCCTGTGTAGCGCCACCTAGCCTAGCGTAACACAACGCTCTTCATCTGAATTCCAGGAAGGCTTCAAGGAGGAACACATTATGAAACTGTGATAGACTCTAAACCCTTATTCATACATAATACATTATTCATAGCTCTGTAAACTGAACTCAAAGTCAATGATAAATACGATTGAGTCGCCATTGCACTCATCCACACTTCATTAGGCCCAGGCTGTGTGCTGCGGAGACTAAAATAACAACAGAGAGAGAGAGAGAGAGAGAGAGAGAGAGAGAGAGAGAGAGAGAGAGAGAGAGAGAGAGAGAGAGAGAGAGAGAGAGAGAGAGAGAGAGAGAGAGAGAGAGAGAGAGAGAGAGAGAGAGAGAGAGAAACAGACATAGAGTGAGAGAGACAAAGAGAGAGGGAGAGGGAGACAGAGAGAGAGAAAGAGAGAGATTATTATCATCACAAGGCTGTTTTATGCAAACATCGCAACCCAGAGTGACCCTTTAGAGCAACTGGCCCAGAAGCACGAGCTAAATTCAACCATTCCACCATCAATAACATAAATAAAAATACATTAAATCTCTAATCAAAGCACATACACTAATTATTGGCAAAATAAAATTAAGTTTAATAATTACAAACTTCAATGTTACCAAATTCTAAACAAAGATATCAAATTAGCACAGCACCTTGTCAAGATCAAAGAATTCAAACTAAGGAGGACATTAACAATGTACAGACACAGTGACTATAGCCTGGCCATAGAGACAGGACGCCATAGAAAAACATGGATGGTCAGAGAAGAAAGACTATGGGAGATTCTCAATTGGGTAAAAGTATTTATTCTCCTCGACTCCTCCATCCCCTTCTCCTCCGTGACCTGGAAACCAATAAAGTGGTGGAGTGGTCGAGGAGCATGTCAATTTGTTAGTAGGCGAACAAAGGAGTATCCTCCCGGCGGCTAGCGCGGGAGTGTTTTAAAATCCGCCACACCCCCTTTGAATCAGCTGTTGTTTTCTCGAAGGAGAAAATAATGCACATGTTTAAAAACGATAAACTACTTATCCTTGTATCTATAAAATGTATTGCCCAACTAGCTACATTTGTTTAGTATCACTTTAGACATTCATTTTGGGATTCCACCCTTGTAAACGTCATTTTCCTGATAATGAGCGAGTGGAGAAGCAGTTTAATTTCATAAAAGCACATCTGTTTCCATATTTCCTCTTCTCTCCTCCGCTCCTCAATTACCTTTGACCTTTTTCAAAACCAGGTAAGGAGAGGATGAGGGAGAGGACGCGAGGAGTCGAGCAAAACCAATTGAGATTCTCCCTAAGTCAGCAGGTGAACTAGATAATGAGCAGCATTTCCTACTCCACTGCTCCATCCACAAGTCTGGGAGTTCAGCAATGCCCTGGAAACCACTACCTGGAAACACTTGGCTGCTGTTACGAAGGCAACAGGTGTCATTGATGGGAAGGGGATAGGGGATGGGAGCAGATGTCCCTCCTAGAATGTTCAGAAGGCAGAGTTCATATGTTCATTGACTACAGCTCAACATTCAACACCATAGTCCCCTCCAAGCTCATCAGTTTGAAGAAGGAATTGCAGGATTTCTTGAACTACCTACCTGTTAAGGAGAAAATGAAGACTGGATATTGTTGCAGATTATGTCCTGGCCTGTCATAATATACAGGAGACAACAGCTCCCTCCATGTTATACACATGAGCCTTTGTAGATTTAATTTCTCGATTGTTGCCTGTTTGTTCTTTTTTTTGTGAATAATTGTATTTGTTGATATACAGTCGTGGTCAAAAGTTTTGAGAATGACACAAGTATTGGTCTTCACAACGTTCGCTGCTGTGTTATGAGATATTTTTGTCAGATGTTACTATGATATACTGAAGTATAATTACAAGCATTCCATAAGTGTCAAAGGCTTTTATTGACAATTACATTAAGTTTATGCAAAGAGTCAATATTTGCAGTGTTGACCCTTCTTTTTCAAGACCTCTGTAATCTGCCCTGGCATGCTGACTGATGGCAGCCCATTCTTGCATAATCAATGCTTGGAGTTTGTCAGAATTTGTGGGTTTTTGTTTGACCACCTGCCTCTTGAGGATCGACCACAAGTTCTCAATGGGATTTAGGTCTGGGGAGTTTCCTGGCCATGGACCCAAAATGTCGATGTTTTGTTCCCTGAGCCACTTAGTTATCACTTTTGCCTTATGGCAAGGAGCTCCATCATGCTGGAAAAGGCATTGGTCATCCCCAAACTGTTCTTGGATGGTTGGGAGAAGTTGCTCTCGGAGGATGTGTTGGTACCATTCTTTATTCATGGCTGTGTTCTTAGACAAAATTGTGAGTGAGTCCACTCCCTTGGCTGAGAAGCACCCCCACACATGAATGGTCTCAGGATGCTTTGCTGTTGGCAGGACACAGGACTGATGGTAGCGCTCACCTTGTCTTCTCCGGACAAGGTGTTTTCCAGATGCCCCAAACAATCGGAAAGGGGATTCATCACAGAAAATGACTTTACCCCACTACTCAGCAGTCCAATCCCTGTACCTTTTGCAGAATATCAGTCTGTCCCTGATGTTTTTCCTGGAGAGAAGTGGCTTCCTCGCTGCCCTTCTTGACACCAGGCCATCCTCCAAAAGTATTCGTCTCACTGTGCGTGCAGATGCACTCACACCTGCCTGCTGCCATTCCTGAGCAAGCTCTGCACTGGTGGTGCCCCGATCCTGCAGCTGAATCAACTTTAGGAGACGGTCCTGGCGCTTGCTGGACTTTTATGGGTGCCCTGAAACCTTCTTCACAACAATTTAAACTCTCTCCTTGAAGTTCTTGATGATCCGATAAATGGTTGATTTAGGTGAAATCTTAGCAGCAATATCCTTGCCTGTGAAGCCCTTTTTGTGCAAAGCAATGATGACGGCACGTGTTTCCTTGCAGGTAACCATGGTTAACAGAGGAAGAACAATGATTTCAAGCACCACCCTCCTTTTAAAGCTTACAGTCTGTTATTCTAACTCAATCAGCATGACAGAGTGATCTCCAGCCTTGTCCTCGTCAACACTCTCACCTGTGTTAACGAGAGAATCACTGACATGATGGTAGCAGGTCCTTTTGTGTCAGGGCTGAAATGCCGTGGAAATGTTTTTTGGGGATTAAGTTCATTTTCATGGTAAACAGGGACTTTGCAATTAATTGCAATTCATCTGATCACTCTTCATGACATTCTGGAGTATATGCAAATTGCCATCATCAAAACTGAGGCAGCAGACTTTGTGAAAATTAGTATTTGTGTCATTCTCAAAACTTTTGACCACGATTGTATGTATATTACTGTTGCTCAAACATATTGTTAATTTGTAATACTTCATATACATTGCTTTGGCAACAGTGGAAACCACCCAATTGGTAGAGCATGGTGCTTGTAACGCCAGGGTAGTGGGTTCGATCCCTGGGACCACCCATACGTAAAAATGTATGCACACATGACTGTAAGTCGCTTTGGATAAAAGCGTCTGCTAAATGGCATATATTATATTATATTATATTATTATATATATTATATATGCCAATAAAGCATTGCATTGAGAGAGAGAGAGAATGAGAGAGAGAGAGAGAGAGAGAGAAAGAGAGAGAGAGAAGTGCTAGCCAGGAGCATGATGGCGAGGTGGACAACGAGACTGTGGGATTAAAATAAAAACATTAACTCAAATAAAGATTTGAAAAGTTGAGACTCCCACTGATCATCTGGCAACCAACCCCTGTCCATGTGTGCACTTTGGTGGTCAGATATCTTTTTACACGGTATGCTACTTCATCCAAACCAAAGGTAATCTGAAAATTGTTTTTCTCATCATCAAGGTGAAATGCTCCCTTATAATAGCCCTGCTACTTTTGTTCCTTCTGAGCCACCATAACCCCTTCCTCTCAAAAGAGCCCTATCAACTCAAACAATGAGTCACCATTAAACCTGCATGGCCCGTGTATAAGAACGGTGGAACCAGACGAAAATAGGGCTTATAGAACACAATCCCTCTTCCACCCTGACCTCTTCAGTTCAATAATCACAATCTTAAAAATATCATTTTCTGGCCTTCTGTTAGAGATGTCTTTTTGAATTTAGGATTTTTATTTCCTTTTATGAGAAAATGATGTCTGGGAGTTCAGCATCGCCCTGGCAACTTCTTCCTGTAAGCACTCAGCTGCTGTTACCAAGGCAACAAGTGTCGTTAATGGGAACGGGATCGGGGATGGGAGCAGCAAGTGTCCCTCCTAGAATGCTAAAAACTCAGAGTTCAGATGTCACCAGGTCAGTTCTGGGCATTTCCATGTAAAAGGACCCATGAGCACCAATGTGAAGTTCACAGGAGCATATCAAATTGGGTGTCAAAGAGTCTATCTTTTTTAGAAGTTAAGACATATTTACAGTGGGGGAAAAAAGTATTTAGTCAGCCACCAATTGTGCAAGTTCTCCCACTTAAAAAGATGAGAGAGGCCTGTAATTTCATCATAGGTACACGTCAACTATGACAGACAAAATGAGAAAAAAAAATCCATAAAATCACATTGAAGGATTTTTTAATGAATTTATTTGCAAATTATGGTGGAAAATAATTATTTGGTCAATAACAAAAGTTTCTCAATACTTTGTTATATACCCTTTGTTGGCAATGACACAGGTCAAACGTTTTCTCTAAGTCTTCACAAGGTTTTCACACACTGTTGCTTGTATTTTGGCCCATTCCTCCATGCAGATCTCCTCTAGAGCAGTGATGTTTTGGGGCTGTCGCTGGGCAACACAGACTTTCAACTCCCTCCAAAGATTTTCTATGGGGTTGAGATCTGGAGACTGGCTTGGCCACTCCAGGACCTTGAAATGCTTCTTACGAAGCCACTCCTTTGTTGCCCGGGCGGTGTGTTTGGGATCATTGTCATGCTGAAAGACCCAGCCACGTTTCATCTTCAATGCCCTTGCTGATGGAAGGAGGTTTTCACTCAAAATCTCACGATACATGGCCCCATTCATTCTTTCCTTTACACGGATCAGTCGTCCTGGTCCCTTTTCAGAAAAACAGCCCCAAAGCATGATGTTTCCACCCCCATGCTTCACAGTAGGTATGGTGTTATTTGGATGCAACTCAGCATTCTTTGTCCTCCAAACACGACGAGTTGAGTTTTTAACCAAAAAGTTCTATTTTGGTTTCATCTGACCATATGACATTCTCCCAATCCTCTTCTGGATCATCCAAATGCACTCTAGCAAACTTCAGACGGGCCTGGACATGTACTGGCTTAAGCAGGGGACACGTCTGGCACTGCAGGTTTCAGTCCCTGGCGGCGTAGTGTGTTACTGATGGTAGGCTTTGTTACTTTTGTCCCAGCTCTATGCAGGTCATTCACTAGGTCCCCCCGTGTGGTTCTGGGATCATTTTGACCCCACGGGGTGAGATCTTGCGTGGAGCCCCAGATCGAGGGAGATTATCAGTGGTCTTGTATGTCTTCCATTTCCTAATAATTGCTACCACATTTGATTTCTTCAAACCAAGCTGCTTACCTATTCAGATTCAGTCTTCCCAGCCTGGTGCAGTCTACAATTTTGTTTCTGGTGTCCTTTGACAGCTCTTTGGTCATGGCCATAGTGGAGTTTGGAGTGTGACTGTTTGAGGTTGTGGACAGGTGTCTTTATACTGATAACAACTTCAAACAGGTGCCATTAATACAGGTAACGAGTGGAGGACAGAGGAGCCTCTTAAAGAAGAAGTTACAGGTCTGTGAGAGCCAGAAATCTTGCTTGTTTGTAGGTGACCAAATACTTATTTTCCACCATAATTTGCAAATAAAATTCATGAAAAATCCTACAATGTGATTTTCTGGATTTTTTTTCCTCAATTTGTCTGTCATAGTTGACGTGTACCTATGATGAAAATTACAGGCCTCTCTCATCTTATTAAGTGGGAGAACTTGCACAATTGGTGGCTGACTAAATACTTTTTTCCCCACTGTACATGTTCCTACCATTTTCCATCCTAAAAATTAGGAATAAGCAAAGGCTTTGATTTCTTGTCAAACAGATGGAAAAGGGGTCTTAGGAAACATCTACCAGAGAAAAGTCTTAAAAGGTATTAGAAATACATCAAAACACAATAATTTTGTAGTAAAGACCCCTGCCAACTATTATCATCACTTACGTATATTTTGGAGAAATGTTTCTGCCTTCTATGTGTTTAAGAAACATGGCCTTGTGCCGTTACCAAAAACCCACATATCTTTAAGATATGTTCAATTTCTTTCCCTCATGAGGAGGGAGGATAATGCAAGTTCACAGAAGTAACAAGTAAAGGTAGACAATGAGTTATAGTGTTTT